>NW_024884822.1:12002378-12160374 GCF_019232065.1 Centrocercus urophasianus
AACCTCCATTGCAAATCTGTGGCAGGTGGATGGGGAAGTACTGTGCTAAACTACTGTGTTGCTTGCCTGGCCATACCTCAGATCTGAAATAGTTAATCTGATTTCAAGAAACGCTCTTACTGGTTGAAATGTGTGGCTGAATAACACAGGTGTGAACTGCCATCTCTGTCAGGTCTTAATAAACCAGATTTTTTGCAGCTATTCAAATTGTAGTTGTTAATACAGGAGATCAAATTGTGTGTGCTTGTGGCAGAATCTGTGATGGGATGCTTAAGGCATTGCAGGGTGCCTGGGGAAGGAGAGAGGAATGTGGGGTGAGAAGGGGTCAAAGCAGCAGAGTTGCAAACTGGCTAGATCCTGGTGATATTCAGTATATGAAATACTGGCTTATATAGAATGAGGAGATGGTCTTGGCATAATTCAGCAAAGAACGGCTCTTAAAAATGTGTGTCCTTTCTTTAGATTTCTTCTTATTACACTAAATAATCTCTGGCCTTGACATTTTAATTGTAAAGCCCAGATGTGAAAACTTTCCACCAGATCCTGGCAGAAATTCCAGCAAACTGCTTCAAATAGAGAAGTTTAAGAGGGGAAAAAAGTGTTTTGTTTTGGTTTTTTTTGCACTTGTAAATCGAACTGTTTCAAAACTTGTCAGCTAACATCAAACTTTCCAGGGTTTAAGAGAAGGTTAAGTGTTGCATGTCTTAGTGATAGTGTGGAGGAGATGTGGAACTGCTGCTTGAACATGCAGAAGTGTATTTGAAGGTTGAGGAGTGGGAAGCTTTTGACATGTTTGGCTGTCATGTGGTCAGACATCCAGTCGTTGGTGTTCAAGACTGAGCTAGAAGTAATTATTATAGCACTGCTGCTTTGAGACTTATTCACTGGTACCTGCCTGTAGGGGACAGTCGTCTTTCACCTGCCAGTTTAGTGAGAAGTAGATTAATTCCTTTTGTATCTGCTTTTCTGCCACGAGAGGTAGGAACTATGCATACTATCTATGAAGGTACACAAAAACACTTCTGTAGGTTTTTGTTTTTTTTTTTTTTAATTTGAGTCTAATGATGCCTATTGCTCTAATAGATAAGTTCTTTGAAAGGCAGCAGCCCAGCACTAGAGCATCTTCTGCAGGTCTGGAGCATGCCTAAGGGAGCTGGAGGGAACCCTTGTGGCTGTTTCTTCCTAAAACGAAGCATCCTGGCTCAGTGCACATATGACAGGCTCTTTGGTACAAGATAGTGCTCTGGGAGATGAAAATGGAGTTTGAATGGAATTCATGAATTGTTTTGACCAACTGCTGTGTTTCATGGCAAAAAGCATGCAGGCTTTATTGCCGTTGGTTCCCTGAGCCCCTTGGGTCGGGGTGGAGGGTGAGTCCCTGCCTTCACAACACTTGGTGGCCCAGTGTTTGCTTGGTTTTCACAGCTTTAAGGTTGGTTGTCAATGATTTGGTCATGCTGCTTTGCAACTCTTGTGTGCAGTAACAGCTCCCGGGTGGCAGGGTGGAAAGAATTCCCCACTTCGGAGTCTGCTGCAATTTCCAAATTGCACACCATTAATAAAGGCTCAATTATGATTAAGGAGTGTGGCAGTGGCCATCTTTATTTCTCTGTGGGATGCTAATGTTGGGCCAACTAAAGCAAGACTTTTACACTCAGATTGCCTGTAGCTGAATGTGTTGAATGTGGTGTCAGATCAGTTCAGTAGCTCTTGGGGGAACTGTAGGCATTATCAGGCAGCCTTTGTTGTCTGAGCAGCTCCCTTGTCCCACTGGAGACTGGAAAATCAGTAAGGGAAGATGGAGAACATAGCAAGTCCTTGTAATCAGTCTGGTAAATCCAAAATGTTTGAACCACATGTCTTCCCATTATCCCACAGAATTTGAATTCTTCACTGCTTTGAATCCAGAGAAGACATATGGGTGGCAATAGAGGGCTGTAAATGAAATTCCCATGTGAGAACAGGGGTGATGGAATGAAGCAGGAGGGAGGACTGCTCTGCAGGCATGGCCACTTCCATAGGTGAGAGCATCTGAAGCTTGCGAGGGCTGGAGCAAAGAAGCATTGCTGGGAGTTTAGTGGTGCTGTAGCAGTGGGGAGAGTGAGGGCTGAGGCTGGTTTGCCGACCTGCGTGCAGTGACTGCACTGTGATTCTGGCATATGGGAGTTCATTGTGCAGGCATGTGGACCAGCACTGTTATTTAGTAAGATGGAAGCTTCTAGCAGTGCTACTTGGCTTGTCTGCTCCATATCATGCATTTTTTTTTCCTTTGGTGCCCATTAAATGCTTACCAAGAGAACTGCTGGGGTTTTTGCTTGCTGTTGAGTTCCTTAAAGGCTGTTGCACTGAGCTCTGGCATCACAACGAGGCATTTCTGGTGCTTCTGCTGACATCATTGGTTCCCATTAACTTGGAGTTGCAGTTAACGTATTGGTTGTATTTCCCCCACACCCTGTTGTTTTTCTTTTTTGCCTGCAGGAAAACGTATGGTCTTTTGCAAACCCTGTTTCTTATTTAGCTCTGGCTTCACAGAATGCCTGTAAAGATTGGTCTCCACGAGAATCGCTTGCAGATAATTTTTGTTGCAAACAGAATCCTGTAGTACATACATGTGCAGCCGGGCTGGCTTCTCAGAGCATATGTAATGTTTTCTAGATGGAAAGTCTGAGATGAAATAGATCATGACATTTTCAAAGTTTATGAAACAATAAAACAATAATCATGGTTAAAATTCAATAAATGTGTGGTGGTGTTTTTCTAGCACAGAATACATTTCTGCAATAAACCGTAATTAATACAGTCTGTGTTAAACGGATTAATTCCTTTTAAAATCAGAAACTTTCCATGCCCTCAACTCAGACAAACATGCATTTTAGCAGCCAGTGTCTAACCCGAGAAGTACAAATCTTCTTGCTCCTTTGTTATTTTTTAATGTATGCCTTGAGCAAGGACCAAGTACAGCTCAGAAGCTGCTCCGGGTGGCATCTGGCTCTGCCCATGTGCACAACCTCCTCTTGCTGGGAAACTCATACAGCCTAATATCTGTCTATATGGGATTGAGTGTGTTTCTTGTAAGAAGTGATTTCCTCACCAGCTGTGATGCCTTTCTCCAGTTGGCACAGTTTCATGCCCTTTTGCCTGGGGTGAAGCATGTGGCTGTCAGAGTCACAAACTTCCATGGGAAGCAATGTCTTGAATGAGGAGAGCTGCTGGTGATGGTTTGAGCTGAGCTTCACGTTGCCTTCAGCTGGAAAGGTGCATGCTATTTTCTTGCTGCTCAGGAATGTAGTTAGGATCAGTAGGCAGACTCGTTTCTTTGGTTAACCAGAATGTCAGAGTGGTGTTGGATAGTGCAGTGGAGGGGAATGCCTGAGGAGCCCTCGTTCCAGCAGCAGGGCTGAAAGAAGCACATCTGAGTGCCCAGATTTGCATGTCCAAGGCTGTGCATCAACACAAAGTGCTTCACGGGTGACATCTAAAGCTTCTGTTGTATCAAGCATTTAATTTCTTCAAAGCTGTAAGAGTGCCTTAGTTTTTACATTGCTGAGATGAACTTTGTACTTGCTACATACACCAAATAGAATCTGCTCTGAAAATGCACCTTTTCACCTCTATCCAGCTGTGTTTTTCCTAATAAGTGTATTTGAAACAGACCTAACTGCCAAGGAAAACATTACCTCTTCCTCTTGCTGGGAAGAGAGGATTAAATTCTGCTTCCTGATGTGATGGCTGGATTTCACACAGGTAGTTTGGATCTCATAAAAGTCCATTTTGAGGTTTCAAAAGGAGATTTTTATATTGGCACTGACTTGTGGCTTCGAAGAGCGTGTACTTTGGCTGCAGGCACACGGATCTTGTTCCAATGGAGCAGAGATGCCAATCTCATACCAGCAGTGTAAAAAGCCCCTCTCACAGCTTTTGCTTTGCTGTAAAATTCAACACCGACGTAAGTTGCAAATATAGTCCACTGAGGTGAATAAAGCTGCACAGAAGTAGGTGGAGGATATGTTTATCAAAGCTCTGTGTTGGTACGGTTTGCATTGCGGTTGCTGGAAGGAGTCGTGGTGGTTGTATCACATCTTCCACTCGGCAGCAGTGCCTGGGTGCAACTTCTGGGAAAAGCTGGAGCTGTGTGGCTGGGCACAGTGGGGCCTCCCCAGTGCAGCAGGTCTGCTGGAGCCTGAGGATGCCTGGGTTAAGAGGGGCTGCGTGCCCAGCAGCAGGCACCTGCATCCCGAGGTCCCAGCGGGCTGACAGCACCTGATTCTTACTGCAGAAAGCCAAAGGCAGGCTTCCCACTGAGAGCAGAGACTGGAAATAACAACGTAAGCAAATGTTTCTGTAAAACTCAGATTAATCGTGTGTGAACCCATGCTCAGAGCTGGCTGTGGTCTGTGCTTTGCTCCATGGACGTGATTCAGACCTGTTGTCCCAAGAGTATGGGATTTGCTGCAGCAGAGCTCCAGGTAGATGTAAGCTTAAAGTATGGATCCTTAAGTGCAAAAAATGTGTCTCAAGTTAGGACTTATGGCTCAAAACCTGATAACATGCTGCTGAACACTTCCTGAATGAACATATCAATGACTCGTTTTTTTTACAGAACTAATTGAGTTTGTCATATTCACAGTGTTTATGGCTGTCCCTGGAATTCACCTTGTGTTTTCACACACCTAAAAGTTCAGAACCTAATTGTTGATTGAACTTTTAACCACAAGGAATCATGCCCTTGTGAGTTTTCATGCTGATGCTTGTACACATGATAAGCATTTCTGCTGTAAATGCCTTCTGTGCTGTGGCACTGCTTAGTCTGGGCTGATCTCCCTCTCCAAATTGACTTTTCACCACCCCTTACACAGGAGATGTGTAGCATTATAAAATAATGTCCTTCTCCTTCTAGAGAGTGATGCTTGAATAATGGGAAAAGAACTGTTTCTGGATGGATAAAAAAAACATGTATTTTAACTGTGGCAAAAGCTCTGCAAGATCTCGCTTCCCTGTTGTTCTTTTCCTTCAAAGCATGTGCAGTACCAAGGAGAGATGTAATAACTTGTAAATGTGTTGGGCAGACATCCAAGGCTTTTACATGTTAGGGTAAAATAGTCCTGAATGTTTCTGCCTCACCAGGCAGGCTTCAGTCTAGGTGGGTATAAAATGGCTTGCTGGTAAAGGACCATCCTATGTCTGTTTTTGCAAATGGCATGAAGGGCAGCACAGCTTCACAGCTAGCTGTGACTGTAGGACTCAGAGTATCACATGTTTTTCAGATGTGGATGGTATTCTGTGTCCTTCTCTGCATTTGTATTTGCAGTCAGGGGGAAAAGACTGAGTGTGCTCGAATATCTACGCAGTCAAGTCAGCAGGCTGTCCTCCTGAGGGGCTTTGGGAGGGCACAGCAAGACAGACGGCCAGGAGGAGTCTTTGTGTTGGCATCTATGAGTGTGATGTCCAGAAGTGCTGAGGCTGAAGGCAGAGGCAGAAGTCTGCCTTGGTATGTGGACTGCAGCAGAAACGCACTGAAGCATTCAAGTTTTAAATTAAAGTAAGGCAATTATCCCCAGGAAGCAATAGGTTGTGAGAAATCCAGTGAGTCAAATAATTTTCTCTGCTTAGGATGGTTTCCAGTTTTCTTCCTCTGAGTACCAAAAGCCTTTCTGCTAATTCTGACCTCAGAGTTGAACGAACACTTTAATTAATGTGTGTGTCTACTGCTTAGCCACGAGGAAAAATAGCTTGGAAAAAAAGTTTGGCTTTGAAAAATAAATGGCATGGATGATTTTGACCTGAAAAATGCCCATTTACGTTAATGCTTCTCTTGTTCCTTCAGCACTCTGTTTCTTTCATATGAGAAAGAATATGGCAACCTGTAAGAGAAGTGGTTCTCAGGTGCTTTGCTCCTCAGGGTAAAAACATAGTCCTGGGCTCCTGCACTTGTTGGGAGGTGCTGGGACTGCATGAGAGCAGCATGCCTGTCTGTCTGTCCCAGTATGCTCCTGCAACTAGTGGCAACGTATGATGCTGCTTAGGGCACGCAGGTGAGATTGAAAGCTGACATAACACAGCAGAACTGCAGTCATGAAATTAACACCTCGCTCCTGAGACCACATCAGTGGTTTCACCTCTCCACCTGCTTTGCAGCTGAGTTCATTTGAGATGCACAGAAGTACCTTTGGTTGCTGGGAAGGTTTTATTGCAGCAAATTTTCCTTCCTTTCTTCCTTCCGTCGATGGCCAGTTGCTGCAAATCTGCAAAGCAAGTGACTTAGCCAGCCTACAGCAGAACCCCTCATAGTGCTGTGATGTACCTCTGAAGATATCTCACACTAGCTCAAGCTTTCTTTTCCCCTTACTTTATCTTTCCCTTCCTCTGAGAAAGTAACCATTATTATCCTGAGCGTGATGGAGTTGGTAGCTGCTGGTTTTCCTCTTCTTCTCTTTTGCTTTGCCTCTGGCTTTCACCTTTTCCTGCTGGTTCTAAGTTACTTCCTCACACAAATACATAGAAGGTTACTCGGGTATCTACTCGGCTTTCTGTTGCAGTGCTTTGGGCTCTGCTTGGTATGCAGGTGCTGGGGCTGCTGTGGGTACGGCGAGTTGGGGGCCTGCAGCTGCAGATCAGCCCTAGTTGGGAACGGGTTACTTTGGAGCACGAATGCTTGTGAAGCCTCATTTCTGCCTGGTCCATAACTGGCCAGCAGATGAGCATGCCTGGCTTCAATCCTAAGGGAGAATGTTGGGAGAAAGACAAAGAGTTGCGTTCTGCTATGAAGAGTGAGTTGAAAAAGATTGAGTGCATTGGTGAGGTGTTTTTTTCCCCTCTTATGTCCTGAGCTTTTCCCATCTGAGCTGAAGTCTTGCCAGCACTAATCAGTGGTCTAACCTGATGGACACTGCTGTGATTGTGTTGAGGAGAATGATTCCATTCTCTAACTGCAGTCCTGCTTCTCCTGACGTTCCTGTAATCAGCAACTGAATAATGATGTTGTTATGCATGAGAAGGGACTACTCCTTTTGAAGAATTTTTACTGGAGAGGTATTTAACTGTTTATAGTGATTAGTTATGAGTTTGAGTTGAATCAGCAGCAGATGTTCCTTTTGTATGAGCTGTACGAGAAGTGTACGTGTTTTAATGCTAGACTGACCCCTCAGGGCACTCCTCAAGTAAATCAGATGTCTTTAAAAACTCCTAACCTGTGTTGTGCCAGAATGGCATGGGCTTGTGAGATAAATGACAGACAGCTCTGCTGGCCTGGGGTCCACATCAGGGATGTTTTACTCTTCCAGGCAGCAAACATCAGGATGTGGCTCTCAAACAGGTTTCATACTAATTGAGTTAGACATGGATAAACCAACACGAAGAGTGACTTCATTTTCATGGACTGACTGGAGGAAGAAATTGACTAACAGTTATCTCTGTGGTTCATTTTATGACCTGTTGACTTAGAAAATGGAAAGACTCATTTGTAACATTACTTCATGTAGTTAATTGTCTGCTGGTTAAGTTTTATAGGTGTTTGGTTTTTTTGGCACTTCAGTGAGCAGGCGTCTGTGAATGAGAAGATGAAATCTTTGTCATGATTAAAAGGTAAAAATCTGTCCAAATATTTGACTCTGATTTATGTGATTATTCTTTGTTGGTTTTTTTTTTTTTTTTGTTCTGGATGAATGATGCCAATTTGGCAGCTCCAGAATCCGGTGTCATCATCATCCACAGCAGAAATACCAGAAGATAATGCTCAAGTTAGGTTAAACCACCTTGCAAGTGCATGTTTGGGCATGGATAATCAGGGAGTACTTCTCAGACTTCTCCAGCTACTTGCACTTGGTGTGTGAGTACCTCATGTTTTAGGGAATGAGACAAGACCAAGCACTCCAGGAGGCTGTTCTGGTTGCCAGAAACAGTTCTGGGGTTCTCGTTCATTAGTGGGATCTCTTGGTAACATTGCTCCTGATCAGCAGGTAACGGGGTGCTGACAAGCTGCAGTGACTTCTGTCATCTGTGGGGTTCTGTCTCAAACTGCTGAGGAAGTAGAAGCTTCAGAGTTCACCAGTTTTCCCTGGACCAGTTCAGAGAAACCAGTCTTCCTCACAAGATATACCTGCACTTTCAAGCAACTCTTAGTAAGCTCTTTTGAATAGCACAAAGATTCCAATTTGTATGACTCTGTGATGATTTGACTTAAACCCTTGCCTAACTACTTCTTAGATCTGTGTGATGTTATTGAATAAAAATAACTTAGGAACTTTAGTAGGGGAGGTGTTTCCTGATCAGTGTTTCTTCCCAGTTGGGATAATACCTGGATCAACTGTGAGCCATAGATAAAATCATGAAATGTCCGTTTCCTCTCAAGTGACCATCCTTGAATACTGAACGCACACTCTGATCCCAACTGGATCCAATTTGCTGAAAGCATCTGTGCATGATGTGTTTTCAGAGAGAAACTTGCCAGATGCATTTTTTCCCCCTGATAGTTCAATATGGTAATGTGCTGGGAGCGTTTTGTAGCACATGGCTGTTGCCTCTGCAGAGTTTGGAATGTGTGGGTGATAGTCCAATATTGAGTGTGGCACTTACAGAGAATGGAATCATATCATAGAATCATGGAATGGGTTAGATTGGAGGAGACGTTAAATCTCATCCAGTTCCAACCCCCTGCTATGTGTTGGTTGCCCAGGGCTCCATCCAACCTGGCTGGTTGGATTGCCCCGTCCCTGGAGGTGTTCGAGGCCATGGATGGGGTCCTGGGCAGCCTGGTCTAGCATTAAATGGGGAGGTTGGTGGCTCTGCGTGTGGCTGGGGGGGTTAGAGGTTCATGATCCTTGAGGTCCCTTGCAACCCTGGCCGTTCTGTGATTCTGGATGTGAATGCTTCCACGTATGGGGCATCTACAAGTTGTATGGGCAGCACTGCTTGTGAAGTCTTTGTTGATAACCCTCTAGTGGAGGCAAACAAGCTGTGCCTCTACTTCAGTACGTTATTTTCTAAGTGATCTTCTAAACTGCTGATTGAAGAAGGTTTCAGAGCTGTCACTGTCCTTGCGCTGGGCATGCGTGCCTTCACTTCTTGCCAAAATCAAGCAGATGATGCAGTTGCACAGGAATTGCTCCCTGCTCCACTTGCCAGGGCAGTGGGCTTTCTGATGTTGATGGGTGACCTGTGTCCTGCAGGTCTGTGCAGGTTTAATTACATATAACCAGTAAAGTAATTTTAATGCAGGTCCAAGGTGTTGACTTCTTGCCAGTGCTCCAGTTTGGGTCTTGGGGGCTCTTTGACTCAGGGATGCTGCTGCATGCTGCTGACCTGTGAGGGAGAGTGCCTGTGGGGCTGAGCCCCTTCCTCCCTGGGGGTGCTGCTGGGGTGAAAGCGGGGTGGTTTGCTCTGCCTGAGCACTTCCTGTGCTTGCTTAAACATAGCATTTCCCTTCTGAGTTTCTGTCTAAACATATAGTGTTACCCTAGCATTTGGTTAGCAAGTTTGAAAGGCTGCAAACATTTAATGAATATTAAAATTCAGGGCTGCACTGAAGTTCTACTGTGAGAATAGCACCTTCATCTTCACAAGCTATGTGTTTCAAATCCTCTGGGGAGGATCTTATTTCTCTTAATGCTGTGGTGTCACTTGGGTAAAGAGGGACGTAAATGGATTTTATTGATCTCTGGTTTTGGTTCACATATCATTAGCAGGGTTTTCTCTTCCTGTGGGAAGGGCCTGATTTGTCTTCAGACCTCCCCAGATTTGTGGGGACAAGCAGCTGGATTGCTTTTTTTATTTTTCCTTGGAAAGTGTAACTACAAACCTGAGTCAGTATCCCTAGGTAGGACTTTGGGTAGTTGCTTTTCATGCATGTCACTAAAACTGAGGATTGAGATGCTCTTAAAGCCTTGATGACAGGAACAGCTCGCTTGGTCCATCTCTGAGCAAGAGATACCAGGACAGAATGCAGCAGTGTAAGATCGAAACGTAAAATAAGGTCTCCAAAGTGAGAGAGGCAATCACAGCTGATACCATAACAGTGGTACCATCTGGATTCTTCTGCTTGGGCAGAGCAGTGCTTTGGAGGTGTGAATTTACTGCACTGCCTACAGCTCTATTGGAGTGGCAGAAAATGCTTCAGAAGTGAACAATCACTTCATGGCAATAAAATCTGAGCAGACCTGTCCCTTGGCATGGCCACAGGCTGCACGCTTACCAAAGTGTGGGTGCCTTTGGGGCAGCTCCCCACCTGCAGCTGTGCCAGCTCTGGCAGAGGGGAATCGTGCTGCTCTCAATCCCGTGCCAGCACAGTGCTGAGGAGAAACATCTAACTGCATTGACAGATCCATCATCTGCCTATGGACATCCTCGTGTGCCAGCAGGAGAAAATGATGTTTGTGGTTGGGGTCATGCACGTGGCTGTGTGTTGCTCCCTCTTGGAAGGGGCTTCTTCCTCTCTGGAATATCACAGAATATCAGAGCTCTCTGGATACCCCCAGAGCTGCTGGTTTTTGGGGTTGTTTGTTTTTTGTTTTTTGGTTTTTTTTTTTTAGTGTTGTGATAAGCCACAGCATTTTAATTTCCTTGTGAAAAGCGTTGTTTAAGTGTGCTTAGACTGAAGGAGCATTTATTGCTGTTTGATGTGGCCTGATTGCGAATGTCATCTGTTAAACACACGCCACGTGCCATGTGGAAGGTAGGAAGCTTTTTCCTTCAGTCCCACTCCAGCATGCAGGGGAAAGACTTGGTCTGCCATTTGTCGTGGCTCTGGTGGTTCCCTTTAGATAGCTGCTGGGATGTTTCCTTCTCACTGGCTTATGATAAAGCCTTCAGGAAACAAGGTCTTGTTTGAGGAGTTGCTTTGTGGAGCTGCATGCACAAACCATCACACAAAGCAAATGGGAATCTGAGCACTTGTTTTCCTAAGCTTGGTCTTGGAAGTGGAACTAAGTGCTGAATTCAAGTCCGTTTGTTAAACTAAATATTTTGCTGTGTCTGCCCATCTTTCTCATAGCACTGGTCTATGTGCTTGCCCCAAGGAGTAGCACCTTGTGTAACTTGTACTGGGCAGTGTGTAATGATAATTGTTTCTGTGTACTGCAGAGCATAACATCTGAAAGTGTGTTTTTGCAAGAGGAAATATCAAAGACAGCTCTATGTTGGCTGGTGAGAAGGCAGTGCTGGGAGCTGGCAGGGCTGGGATGTGGTCTTGGGGAGAAGCTGGCTGTGGGCTGGTCACTTACAGGAAAAAATCAGGTGATTATGTAAGAACAAGAGATTCCTGCAAAGCATCAGTACGTTCCATGGAGGGTCCATAGGTAACGCAGGGTGCTGGCAGTGCTCGTGACTGCTGGAGCAGTTGGAATTGTGTAGAAACAGTTTGTTTAACGTGATCTCTATCTACAGATAGTTCTGAAGGGGAATGGGCTTCTGTGAGTGTGAGCTCTGCTGTGCTACCACAGAAGGGCAGAAATGGTGGCTCTCAGGAAGAAGAGTTTTCAGATTGACTCAGACTCTGTAAACTGGTGTGCTCAGGGTTTATTTTGCTAAAATCCAGAGTGGTAACACCTGGTTTGAGTTTTTAGAGGAGCTTGTTGCCTGCACTACTCTATCAGTAGTGCGTGACATTTTCCATTACTTTAGGAAAGTTTTAGGAAGTTTGTTTAACAGATGTACTACTGTGAATTTTTTTTTCCAGTTTCTATAAATACAAATGCTGTTTTCCAGTCTGAAAGAACATGTTTCCAGGCACAAACTGATTACACTTTACATCTTGCCTATAGTACAGTGCTGTGTGTATGTTGATTTTTTCCAAGGAAAACCTAGGACTTAATGGTCAGGAATGAGTCAGAGCATACATTGCTTCCCCCCCACTGCACATCTCACTGTGCACAGATCTATGTCCGCTTCTGTAGCAGTGATCTGGTCTCTAAAATCTGCCTTTGCTATCCATTACAGTTAATTGTAATGTAATTTTTGCCTGTGAACATCTGATAGACTCTGCACGTGATCTGAAGGAGCTCACCATGCACTGAGACTTGATGCTGACAGCTGGAATCAATTATGAAACCTAATATGAGATTAAAAGGTTCCTGAGTATATTTGTAATTGAATTGTAGCAAATGCCTGATTTGTGCACTGGACAGTGCACAAGAGACTGCAAACGCAAATGAACCAAATTATAATTCAATTAGGTAAATGCTTCCAGAGCACTTCACATCACAGCTCTGAGCCTGCTTAAAGCAGACAAAATGTTTTAGCCAATTTCTTTTAAGATAAGAAAATAAGCTCTTATCCACAGGTTGTCCTTTGTATCACTTCTGGAAATAAAAGAGAAAAGGAGGAATTACGATCATTCATAGTGATTTAGAACAAAGGCCCATGTAGATCCAGCTTGGAAGCTCTGCCCAAATTTTGCTGTTTCCATGAGGTATTTGGTTCAGGCCTTCTCAGAGATGGCCACCAACTACGACCTGGTTGACTTAGATATATTTCAGCCCAACTTGTGCTTAGCTTGGGATTTCTGTTTGTTTCCTTTTCCTGAGAACTTCCCTTGTTTTTAACTTTTTAAAAAGAAAATATCAGAGCGTCTTGAGGGTTTCTCTCAAGTGTTGTGATGCTTAATTCCCCTCCAGCTGTTTTGTTTAGCTGCACGAGAAATTGAGTCCTTATTAGAAACAAGTGTCAAAGCCTCAGAGCGCAAGGGGGTGGGAAAAATTCATTTTGAACCCAAAATGAGAACCAAAGTGCCCAAAGTGTTTGTGAAAAGTGAAGACTTCAAACCACTTCTGGTTTCCCTTTCCCAAAGGCAGTATTGTAGTCCAGAAGCCCAGGTGTGGTAAGCAAAGGTATGGCTGTGTCTGTGGAGCAGCAAATGGTGGTGGATAAGGTGTGCAATGACTTGGGCTGGTGATTTGCAGGAGCATGACAAGCTTAGTCAGAATAGGAGTTTTGAGTTTTGCCTGACATAGATCTGATGCTGATTCTTATTGCTTTCCAGCAGGCTACTTTAGCAGTAAATAAATCCCTCTTAAATAATTTCTGGTGGGAGAGGTTAATGTTAAATGGCATTATGCTACCGAGCAGCCAACAGCAAAAATGGCTCTGTCTGTTGAGCTGGGCTTTCTTGGACAAACTTCCCAGGTCCTTGAGTACAGCTCACCCCTAAATACCCATTTAAACAAAATAAATTAGGTGCCCCACAAATTTAATTGTTGGGAGAGGTCTAATTTGGGCAGGCTGCAGCCACATGGTGAATACCACAGGAAATTGCTTAATGAGAGCAGATATAAGAATATCTGCGCCTCTAAAAAAATGTTTGGCTTGTGTGCTCCCGGATAACGTGAATTAGTCTGTGTGCTTCATGAGGCCCTTAGGGCAAAATTGGCACCACTTTCCTGTCTGCATTAGGAAATAACTGCTGCATAGATAAGGAAGGGCAAGGTTGCCTATTAATTTTAACAAAGTGGTGACTAGGCTTGCTGTTACTTCAGTGTATCCCATGGAATAACCACTGTTCTTCCACCGCTGGTAACTTAGCAGCAGATCTGTGGGATGCTCTGCCACGTCTCCTGCCCAGAGCAGCTCAGCCTGGGGCTGCTCACAGCACCTCGTGCTGCACGGCAATCTCTCCCAGCAGCACTGGGCTGATACGGTGCAGGCCACTGATCTGAGCAGCTAAGCATCAGATTGCTGTGTAACAGCTGAGGCTCAGAAATAAGCGTCACTCTTCAATATTTAGCTCAAACCTTCAGTGTTCCTTGCCAGAGTGATGATAAATACAAGTGCTCATGTCAACTCTTGTGTGTGTCTTGCATAGGTATGATTCACCCAACAGGTTTAAATGGCTGTCACCTGCAGTCTATAAATATTTTAATTAAAACACCTCTTCCATATAATTGTGGGGTTCTTAGATGTGATGATATAAACATTATTTCATTGTGTTTATGACAGCAAGCCAGGCCTGTTCTCCCTGCAAGTTTCAGAGTCAGTGGAGCTGCACCAGAGATGGGCTGAATGTGGTCCGTGGAAGGCAAATATCCATGTGTCTGATGGCTCTGGTGTTTGTGGTAGGCACTTCCCAACACCAAACATCTTGCTCATTTCAATTTCTTCTTTGAAAAGTCTGAAGCCTGAAAGGCTGTGTGATGAATTGCCAAAGTTCACATTTTAAATTACATTCCTTCTGGGGTATATAAGGAATAAATGAGCATCATGCTGCTTGTGCATTTCTTGTTCACTTTATTATGTTCTGGTTTCAAAAGAAATGCGCTTTTTTTCCTTTTAAAAAAAAAAAAAACAACTTGTGAAATTAAATGTGCTGTTTTACCAAGATAATGCACGTTCAGACTTCCTGGGGAGCGGATGCTCGCAGATGAATTTTGTATGCTGTGCATCTCTGGGTCCCCACCGTAACCCTTAGGATGGGCTGAGGGAAATGCTGAAACCAAGGGACTTGCTGTTCCTCAACTTGAGCTTAACATGCTGTGTGCACTGCTTGGAGAGGGAATCGATGTAAATGCATATGTTCCTATGATTACCTTTTCTCTTAAATCCTTTTTGGTTAGATTTAAATCCTTCAGCATGAGCTGTCTGTTCAGCAGTGCCTGCAGCGCCCAGAGAAATAAGGAAACTATGAACGAGTTAATTTAGGAAATGGCCCTAAAATACCTTTTGGCAGACTTCTCCAGGAATAGGCTGCTTGCCATAATGCATCTTCAGAGTTGCAGGAAGTTTAGAGCTGATCAAATTTGCAAAGCTTTGAGCTTTTAGTGGCTTGGGTTTGTGGCGTATGGCTGGGTTGAAGCAACCTGTGTCATCTCAGCTCTTTGAGGTTAAAGAGGGGGGAGAAAGGGCAAAATAAACAATCAAGCCAGTGCAGCTTTGAGGAGCTGAGGTTGTGCTTGTCCCCGATTCACTTCTGCATGCAGGAGTGGGGCTTTCCATTGGACATACTTCTGTATAAAAAATACTGAGTGCTTGAGCAAATGCACAGGCACATGGAAATAAAGTTGATCACCTATTCTGGGTGTGTTGGCTCTCAAACGTTTCTCACTGAGCTTCTGTCCTTGCAGGGCAGAAAAGACACCCAGTCCATTACTGTGCCTTTTCTTCAGAGCAAGTGAAAACTCAGAATTACCTGCATTTTTGGGTGGAAAAGTCTTTTCCCTCTTTTCTTTTTCTAGTAATAAACAAGCTGGAAAAGGAGGTGCTGCTGAACACTGATTTCGCCATAGATATTTCTCCAAATTGATTATTTTAAATTAAAAAAAGCAATTTTTTGTAAAGCAGCGATCATTCTTCCCAAAGCCCTCTTTGCAGCAGGGTGAGAGGATGTGTAAGAAAATGAAGCAAACCAGACCCTGACCTGCTGCTTCTTATCTGGTTGCCGTCAACCCAACTGGTCTTGATTGGTGATTTCTGCGTTCCTGCCGTTTACTTGTTTGCATGAGCATGGGCCAAATCAAACAGCCGCAGAATCTGCCTTTAATCTGCAGTGATAAAGAATACCTTAGAGAGGAAATGACATTGTAGTGCTAGGAGCAGAGGAGCAACTCAAGGGAAATGCATGTGAAAGCATTGCTCTGCTCTTCTTATGCTTTTGCTGTCGTGTTTTTCTCACGGTTGTGAAGGGGCTGTTGCAGAGGGAAGGGAGGCTGAGGGGCAGGCAGGTTCCTGCTTGTCACTTGGGAAAGGAAATTCCAAATTATTAAGATAATAGCTGCTCATAATTCCGCTCAAATTTTTACCTTGGAACGTTCTTTTCTAAATGATGTGGTGTTGACTTTGCTGTGATGTACAGTCTGCTCTTTCCCCAAAGAATGTTTTTTTTAAACTTTATTCATACTTGATGCAACACGTGTTCATTATCTCACTTTTTTTCTTCTCTCTTTCCTAATATTCCAAGATACGGACCAGTGATGAGTTATTTTGAATTATTCTTGATTTAGTGGAGCAATGCTGATGGTAGGTGGATGGTTGGACTGGATGGTTTTAGAGGTCCTTTCCAACTGTGGTGATTCTACGATTCTTTACAGAATGGATAGGCCTTGGAAAGGGCTGCCCAGGGAAGTGGTGGAACCCCCGTCCTTGGTTGCACTGAAGAGATGTGTGGATGTGGCACTTGAAGATTTGGTTAAGTGGTGAACTTGCTGATGTGGTTGGACTTGATCTTAAAGGTCATTTCCAACCTAAATTGTTCTGTGATTCTATGGCTTTCACCTATTTGACTCTGGATCTCACTCAGATCTCTGAGGAGAGGATCATGTTTCGTTATGTGTGGGCTATTATAGTCCAGAAGGTTTTCCTTTTCCAGCTGGAAATGCTGATGCCCATGCATTCAGAAACATCCTGCTTCTTAACTAAAAATAATTGTGAATAAATTTTCCCATCCTTCAACCAGTGGGTTGCCCAAAACCTGGTTTGTGTCTTATTTTCTTCTGCTCATAATCCCAGCTCTACATTGCTTAAAAATTTACAAGAAAAACTGCCTTCAGGCTGCATAGAATACTTCAGTCCTATGCAAAATTTAACAAAGCTGTGTGCAACTGAAGAACAGGATTAAAGTGGAAATGCCACCCAGTCACTATGCTCCTTGCTGTAACCTATGCCCACATAAGCACAAGAGCTCCAATCTTTACTGCAACCTCTTGCCTTACCAAGCAGCTTATCTCGGCGTGGAATTCCTGCTTAAATATTTTCAGTGAGCCAGTTTAAATAAACTGATGGATAATTCCCTCCTATTGCTCCTTAAAGCATTTGGCACATGTAGACTTCACAGAGCTTTTGAGACACATTAGCCTCGTGCTTTAAACTGGTAACCTGAGAGGGAAGCTGGTATATGCTTTAATTAGAATCAGTTTTAATCAAGGCAGTTTTTTTTGTTTGGCTGTGATGGGGCAGAGGTACTGCAGAGGATGGATGCTGCATTCGAGGCATCCTTGAGATGTTGCTGAGCAGGCATCAGGGCTTGTGTTTCTGGGGAAGGTGGAAGAGCAGGAGGTGTCATGTCTGGCACTCAGTCCTTGCTGTCCTCCAAGGAAGGATTTCTTAAGGCTGTGTGATATCACCTGAGCGTGCTTTGCCTTTCATTGGTCTTGCCTGATGCTAGTTTGGTGGCACAAGTCCTACTTTCAGCTCTTGCTCTCTCTAGTTGCCATTTTTAGTATCTTTGTATTTTTCAGTGGTTTTCATCTTGATCAGTGTCAGTTGATGTGTTAGCGTGGTCTATCAAAAACAGCCTGGAAATCTGAGGAAAGGCAGCCTTCCCTAAGGAGAATTTTCATATAGTATTACTACACGTGCTCTGAAGCAAAGCTTGCCTTGGAAATGTACTGTAAAGCACAGCTCCGGTGACTTAGTATGAAGTGGAAACCAGTTTCCTGTACTAAACTGGGGAGCTTATTTTGATGCCAAAGAACAAAATGTAGTATTTTGAACCTGGCCTGCTGATTTTTGCCTCTGATATTCTGCTCTCCCTGGGAGTTTGAGACATGGAGCCAGAGCTATGTATCACACAACCAATCTTCTGCAGGGGTCTGAGAGGAAAATGTTATCCTCTCTGTTGCCTTTAAATAACGAAATCCCAGACTGAGTTATGCATTTCATCTCTCCTGACTCTCCAAACAGAGTCTTTAGTGATATTTTGTAGCCAAGAAAGGGAAAGAAATACACAGGCTCCATAATTTGTTGTCATTGGTGTATTTTTGTTGAGGTTTTTGTAGATTTGGAAAAGAATATGCAATTGTCCTCTTTAATCTAGATCTCAAGAAACACAGTGGGTTAAGTACTGTTAATCAAAGCTTAATGTTGCCTGAACATGACAGATTGAGCCATAAGAAATCAATCATCTGGCAATAAAGCCTTGCAGCACGTAAAATGCCCAAGCAATTACATTCACATGCATCAGTTGGACTCATATACTTTAAAATATTGCTATTTCTGTGCTCTGTTGGAGATGGAGATGGCAGGAAGGAGAAACTTTGTGCCAAGTGCTTTGCTGTTAACGCGGAGAATGTACTAATATTTGAATGAGTATCAAGTCCCCCTTGTCTAGTTTTGAGCTGTGTGTTTGGCTGTTAGGTAGGTGCCTGAAACTGGAAATTGCAGTAAGAAGTAGCTAGAACTAGGAACAAGCACGGCTGAACTATTCTCAAATAAATATTTGACAGCACAAATGCCTTGCAAAACGACTATCTGATCAGTAAGGACATAAAACAAGGCACATAAGGTGCTTGTGCTTCTGAGTGGATTGTTTATCTTGGACTCCTGTGTGTGACTAAGAGCTGACCAAAATACACAGAAATAAAAATTGGGAAAATTTTGGTTCCTACAGAATATTGGCTGAAGATTGAGGGCAAAGCCATAAGCAGTGTTTTCTGCCTTTTGACTTTCTTGGCATCAATAAGGCCACAACTACTTTGACTGCTCAGAGCGAACAAGGAAGAAGCAGGTGCCAAGCAGGTGACACCATTCAGCTTTAATCTCTAGCCAGGTGCCATCAGGGAAGTTTCTATAGTGCCTTCCAGTATGGAGGATTACAATCAAAACCTATGAGTGCACAAAGTCCTGTACGTAACCTGAGAAACACAATGTTGGGAAACCTTATGGTGATGAAAAAGTTGATTTTCATCATAGCATTGCAGATTGAGAGATGAATCCAAATGCACCGTCAGGTGCTGTCTCTTTTTGCCCATTGGGAATTACTGTCAAGGCTCTCTGCAGACCAGAGGAGTGATCTTCATGCTGTTTCAATAGTGGCACTTCTATACCTGTAAGTGCTTGTAGTTCCAGAGTGTTCTGTCACCCACCTCAAGATAGGTGATCTGGAATAGGAGTGTAATCCCTATGTATGTAACTAGATTTTTCTTTTCATAAAACTATTTTTCCCTTGTTAAAGAAATTAAATTTTGACAGTTCAGGGAAGAGAGAGCATTGAACTCTTGGACAGTGGTGTGTTTTGTCCAATCTAATGTGATGCTCTTTAATTCAACGAGAACAAGTGCTCCTGAGTTAAAATCACTCTATCATTTTGACCCAGTGTTTTCTTCTATTTGGGGATTAGTCATTGCTTTCTTCTGCTTTTAATCAGCCTAATTTATTATAATAAAGGAGAGGTCATGCTCGCACTTTTCAGTTTGTTGGTTGTGACTTGCTATGTAATCAGTGCCATGAAGCTGTCTGCTCACCTGGATGCTTGCCTTACAAATGCTTTAGGTTATGAATCAGCAGCAGTGCCCTTGGTGTTGTCAGCTCAGAGGCCCTGAGTTGCTTTGGAGTTCCAAGCAGGGAGAATGCCTGCATTTACCATGGTTCTTTGTTGAGACCAGAGGTGTAAAATCATTCTGAGTGATCAGAAGAGCTCAAGATCCCAGGAGAGTCTCTGAGAAGGCTCTACCTGGCCAGCTGAATCAGCCTGGATGCATTACTTCATGCTCTCTGTTAGTGAGGCAGCCTAATTACTGCATTCATGAAAGCTAAAGTTTACTGAAGAGAACATCAGATGCCAAACCCGTCCTGGGCTGAGAGCCTCGCCTGCCAAATAGCAAAGGAACTCTGCCAGAAAGGATTAAAAACATGTGGCCAAAACCCATTGGCCTGCATTTAGAGCCCATGATGCTGTGTCCAGCACGGTGCCCTGGCACGATGCTTGTGTGTCCAGCACTCAGCTTTGCTGGCTGGGTATCTTGAATCCAGACCAGTTTTCTTCGCAACCTCAGTGTTTGTGGAGTTGAACCGTTGAAATTTTCTGACAATGTGGCTGTAAAGTGCCATTTCTTTTTGTCAGAGCAGCTTACCAACATATCCCACAAAGCTCCAAGTCAAAGGTGTGAAGCTTTTTGGAAATTCAGCCCTGCTTCCCTGCTTGCTGTGATAGAAGGGAAGAGCTAGGGTGTTTCTGGACTTAGCTAACAGCTGTCCAGCCAGAGAGCAGCTGTGTTGTTAGTGCTGGAAATACCCCTAACGTGTCACTGAGTTGCCAGAAAATGTATGAGGGATAAGCAGATTTTCCAGGTGATCACTGAAGAGATGATGGGTGCTGGGGAGGGGTGATCATGCAATTGAGGGCTATTTCTTCGTTAGTCCTTTCCAGAAGGTGCAGCAAAAAAGATCATGGGTTTCAAAGTAGTGTTACTCTTTACCTCTGTGCAGTACCGTGCTTTGAGCAAGGGTTAAACTGCTGCAGTAGTGGATGTGTTTTTAAGTAAAGTGTTTCTTGTACCATGGAAAACTGAGCATTTGGCTGTGGACTGGGAAGCTCATTTGAGCAACCTCATGAACAGCAAAGCAAATGGAGCTGAAATCCTTCAGGATGCCAAAGGAAAAACAGGTTAGCATGCTTGAGAGGCAGATGGAAACGGGTAAGGCTTCTGAGCTTCATAAGGCAGCATGAGATGGAGACAGGAGAACAAATGGCTATGGGGGAAGAATAAATTGCAGTTGTTTACAACTCGCGTCTGAGTCAGCAGCGAGCTGAAAGGTCAGCTCTCCTTGGGGGAAGGCGATGCTCTTTTCTTGCACCCCCTTTCAAGCCTACAAGAAGGCAGATGGCTGAAGAGATTGGTTTTTATTACTATTATTTTTAACTGAGCGTAGGTGGATAACATGAGGCAGTTGGTGGTCCTGGTACTGCTGCCCTCGCTCAGCGCTCGGCTTCCCCAGGGACTGGCTGCATGGCTCAGGACAGCTGCAGGCAGACTTTGTCATTTAGAATAAACCATCCAAGAAATAAAAGGATAAATTCAGTGGCACATGATGTTCCCAGAGGATGTAACTTAAGATCTTTCTGAAAAGGCTGACTTCTGCTCTGGACCTTGAACAACATGCTCAGAGCATGGAGAATTCATAAACATCACGGAAGTGTCTGTGTTTCCATGGCCTGGTGTGCACAATCCTGATGATATTTGGTGTTGTGCTGCCTGGCTTCTGTGTGGAAGGCCTCAGTTTTGGTATTTCTAACAATATCACCATGCACGTTGGCTTTGTTGTCTAAAATACGATAATTAGAACCATTAAAGGTAGTGAATTCAGAAGTAATGTTCTCTCAGTGTGTTAGGAAAAGCATGGGGCTGCCAGTCTTGCAGAGGAAGCTGTTTCAGTGTGTCTTTTCTCTCCTGTAGAAAGTGGAAGAGAGGTAGTGCTTAAATAACTTAAAATATTAAGGTATGTAAGTTAAATAATAATAATAATAATCACCATTTGCAGTGAAATCTTGGGTCATCCTAAGATGCTGTCAGTCCCTTTTCTCACATGTGTTTCTCTTGAGTTTTTATGTCCTGTTGTGCTTGAAGCACCCAGGGAATCTGGGGCAAGAATTTGCTGTTCCTGTGTCTTGGAAGAGCAGAACTTTGTTGAAGTCCCTCTTGTGCACTAACACAGCAACTGACAAAATACCTCCAAGTAATTGGAGTCTTAGTTATTCATTCTTAGCCTTGAATATGTTTCCTAGTAAGTGTGGAGGAAGGATTAGCAGATGCAAAGCAGTTAAGCAAGGAGGACGAAGGTGTGCATGTGGGTGTTTACTATATATCTTTTCTTGACAGCTGTTGATTCTTTGGATGGATTTATAGCCATGTGAGAGACTTGGTTTACTAGTGCTTTTAGTTCAGATCCTTCTAAGCTGAGTTGCCTTGCTGAGTTTACAGTGGGATTTCAGCAGTCAGAGCAGTCATTTGTCAGCTTTACTTACATAAACTGGAAATGTCCTGCTCTGAAACTCAAGATTTCCTGGAAATTTACAGCATTCTGACTCTTCAATGGAAGTTTGAGGTGGGAAGGGCACAGCCTGTTAGTCTAAATGCTGGTTCAAGCTGGAGATGTACCAGAGCCATCACTGAACGCTGGGCTGAGCTGTCTGACAGTGTGTAGGCTGTGATATGGGGCATCTGTCCTCACGTTGTCAGCACCAAGATGCTGCAGTTCAAAAGAGCTCTCGTCTTAATGCGTAGCCAGAGGCTTTACCGATGCTCCAGGCCTTTTTGGAGAGGAAAGACTTTAAAGCAGGGCATCCTGCTCAGATGTTGGGGTGAAAGAATCTTCCAAGAAAACCACCTCCAAGCTGTCTGCCAGACTGGAGCTCTGTTTCCCTGCAGATGTTTGGACATGCAGATGCACACATACAGCTGTGTAGTGCTGTGTGTGAGGGCACCCCTCACCCAGGATCAGAGCTGGATTAAAGCCTCCTGCAATGGCAGCGATAGGTTAAATAATATTTTGAAATATCCATGGGGAGGATCTGAAACTACTGCAAGGCCAGGCTCTTGTACCTGGCACTCAGCTCTGTTCCTGATGAGCTGTATGCGGTTTTTGTCCACATCGTTACAGCTGAAATTGTAAATATTTATAACCTATGACTTGGGGAAGAAATGTTTTCCAGCACAATGTGCAACTTAAGACTTGATTAATCTGATTGGGATAGTTTAATCCAAAGTGCTGTTACTCAGGGTTTTTCTTTTCCAGTTTGTGTACATTAGCCTAAAATTCTGGGAAACTGTCCTCTGTGCATGGCAAGCGGGAGGGGATGCTAGAAAATTACTGGCAAATCACATCTGCTTGTGACCTGGTTCCCTGCCTGTCGAGTTGGTGGAAGATCTCTCAATTACTTGTAAAGCTCATCTCCTTAAGTTGCTTTTCCTTTGCTCTTTAAATTGTTGGGTCTTTGCCAAATGCAGCTGGGGCAAGCACAGGACACGTCTTGCTTCCCACATATCCGCTACCACTGAAGGACACTGTCTGTGTTGGGGCTCTGGGAGCTGCTGTGCAGAGCTGGGGGACCTCTGCCCTTTCTAGGGACCCAGTTCTAAGCTGCGTGTCCCCCTCTGTCCTATTAAGAAAGTCCCTTCTCATGTTTGCATGAATTCCTCTGCAGAATAGGAGGTTGGGGTGGAATTTTTGGTGTTAGGCTATAGCCAGTACTTGGGGAGGGGGAGCAGATAGTGAGGTGGGTGCTTCCCAACAGCTGGCCAAATGCAGGCTGCCAGGGTTAGGCAGTGGCTCAGGGCTTCAGCCTTCCCTCTGGTGCTTGTGCTAGAGACAGTGGCTGTGCTCTGCACAGGGCAGCAACGCTGCGAGGCGCTGGGTGCACATCTCCCCACAGCTATGGGCACTTCCCCACCCAGCTCTTCATCTGCAATGACCTTTTCTACATGAATCCTACAGAAGGGAACGTGCTGATGGGTTGTGAGACTTCAGAATGGTGCAGGCAGTGCTGAGCACAAGCTGGGCTGTACCTTGCAGATGTGAAATGTGATGCTGTTGTGCTAACACCCCTTGCTTCTGGCTGGAGAGGGCAGCTGTCACCTTGCAGCTCTGTTGTGGATCATCAGAGCTACTCAGGCTTTTCTGGTTTCTGATGTATCTTTTTATTGTTTCTTTCTTCACAGTTTTGCATAAAGATCTCTTTTCTTGTTCATATTCCCATGAGAAAAAAATTCCTACATGCCAAATACTCTTTCAGTTACCTCTGGTTCATCTAAGGAAGCCTGCGCTCAAAGTTTTGCAGAGGTGAACAAACTGCTTTGTTCCATGCAATCTGCATTTAAAGAGTACAGGTGCCATTTGGCTACCAGCTGTCTAGCTTGAAAACCAAAGGCCCTCTTTGACTTCATTGGCCTTCAGCTTCTGTGGCACAGACAGAGACAATATAGCAAATTTTCCAGTAATAATAATTTCACTATAAGGATAAAAATAAGTGCATGAGTCACATAGTAGAATTACATGGGAAGAACGTCAGCTTTTTGACTGCATGGATTATTTGAAAACCAATGGGTGTCTTTTCAAAACATTTGTATTCTGCTGGCTATAGAAATAGAAAGCTGCTGCCCCACTGAATTTTAAAAAAAAAAAAAAAAAAAAAAAAAAAAAGACATCTGCTGCTTTTGTTGAACTTGAAATGACAATTTTTGCTTGGCTATACTTTAAAATGTCAGCGAGCAGTTCGAGTAAAACGCGTTCACAGAAGGTGGTGGGCTGTCATCAGTGCTCTGAAGGCAAAGATATGAGGACTTAAAGTAAATGTGTGTTGTATCTGTTAGGCCTGAATCACCTGAATTCATATTTCTATTTGCCATTACTTGCACATATCAAATTCAACTTGCAATTGCTGCAGAGTAGTTCAGAAATTATGGAATGCTGAGACTGCACTAATGCTGTTGGATAATGTTTCCATCCTCCTGAAGAGCTGCTGACCCGACGCTGTTAATTACAAAGCATTGGGTTTTAGATCCTGAAATACTTCTCATCTGGAACCTGAACTGATGTGTTTTGATGCAGATAGCTGGGCCTGTGTGACTTGTGCTTCGGCGATGAGAGAGCTGGCCATTAGTGCAGAGTTTAGTCCTGTTTTAGTGGGTCGGTGGTGTTACTGTTAGTTTATTTTCATTTCCAGGAGAAAATAAACACTTTCACGCTCGTTAGCTGTCTGCTTTGTCAACCTCTCAGGGCTCTGTCCCAGCATCACAGTCCTCCCTTCTCACATCCAGGCTGGAGGTGCCTGTGCCCATCAGTGTGCTGCACTGCCCGCCTGGGTGCTGTGTGGGCCCAGCGCCTGGGGCTCTGCTTTCTGTTTGCCAAACACCGATACCTGTTGTTCGTGTGAAGGAATCCCTGCCTTCCCGTTGATTATTTATTTCTTTAAATGCCAATTTCTTACGTGTTTTTGTCGACTGGGAGACATCAAAGCTGCTTTGCCCAGGAAAAACAAGGGAGATAGTGAATAGCGATCATTTCAAATTAGATCCTAATGGGGTGCAGATGTTGAGCTGTGCTTGCTAGGAGTTCTTTGAAAGTGCAGATGGTCTGGTAGTTCAGGGGTAAGGAGAGGGCTGGGAGGTTTCTTGGTTTCGTTTTCCCTCCTGTGCCATTTGCATGACATGTTAGATTAGGGTTGGATGTAAATGAAGGGGTAATAACCTGCCTGGGTCTCTCGTCTTGCAGGAGCAGTGCTTATGTGGTTCTGTTCCTGGAGCAGATTGTTGAGTAATTTGGATTTGCGTACAAAGCATCTGTGTTCTCCCTGTGCATTTAATATTGCATTGGGTTGGAAGTGAATTGCGAGTAGCAGAGGAGCTGTGAAGTGTCTGGAGAGATCACAACCACCCTGATACGCTTTGGACTCCTCCTGCTCAGAAATGTATGGCTGTACTTTAATGGAGCCAGCACAAACTGTTGTATTTAAAATGCACATGAGTTTTCTCTGCTCTGTTAAACTTGGTAAAACGTACAATCTGCCTTCTCCCACTACTTCACGCATTTTACTGCTCTCTGGGGTGAATCTCAATAAATAACTGGGAACAAGATCAAAGGCTCATCTTTAAAAGACTGACTGTTCTTAAATACTCGTGTTCTCTAGAAGAGATGATTGTGCACATTGCATTCAGGCCAAACCCCTGTCCTCCAATATGTGTGATGCATGTAGGGACTGCCTTTAAAATACATCATGTTTTGGTGGTTGCTTTTCCCATCCCAAAGATGCTGAGCCTCAGAGCACAGCTGAACTCAGCAGGGGTTTCAGACCTTTAGCACATCTGCTAAGTATGCTATCCACTCTTATCAGGAAGCCCTGAGGAGTGCTTTTAAGTTGCTTTGACACCTTGATGAGTAAAGGGACAGAGCTGTGGGTGCCCATTCCCTGCCCCATCGGGTGTCCCACCAGATGTGACTCTGGTCACAGTGCTGAACCCCAGAGCTCCTGTTGCTTGCTGTGAAAGACGGGATCCCTCTGGGGAAAGGGGAGCAGCAGCACCACTTGGGCCACAACATCCCCTTGCAGCCCTCAGCTGCAGGGTCCATTTCCAGGATGCTATTTACACACTCTGCTTTAGCCCTTCCCAGTAATGAATGTGATGTGAAGCCCTTTCTGTCCCTTTGATGTGGTCTTCTGCCCATCTTCCTCCTTTGTGTAGCGTTAAGTCACTTTTAAATCTAAAGAGATAAATACTTTATCTAAGGCTGTAGATGCAATAGCATAATTAAACTGTAATGAGATTATGCTTTATCAGCTCAAAGTTTAGGGCAATGCTGCGGTAAAGCCAACAGGTTCCAGCATCTCAAAGCCTTTCTCCTGCTCACTGGGGGTTGAGGGAGATGCAACTCTGTTCCTCTGCTGCCCAGTGCCTCCCTGCGAGGTGAGGAGGAACTGCAATGGCCGCATCTCTGATAATAGGTCAAAGATGTTGAACCTGCACTGAGCTTGGGCACACTGCTTGGGGAAAACGTGGCTTTTTGTGCTGATATAGAGGTGCAGGTGCTGTACATGTGCTGAGTCCCATAGGAAGCTGTTCTCAATCAGTGAAGGTAAAACACATAGAAGATGTGCAAAGAGTGGTAAATTATAGGGAGGAAAAAGTAATTTGGAAATGCACATAATGGAAAGCATTGGCTCTTTTAATTAATACTGAGCACTTCAAGATTTTTAATGAAACATTAATTAAAACTGAAGCTTTTATTTTGTGATGACATCAAGTTTACAATGCTGTTATGACAGTGGTTTGCATCAAAGTGTCAGTCTGTAGTTAAATGCTTCGTTTCAAATAAGCATTTGGATGAGCAGACTTAGCCCAGTAATTGGAAGAAGGCTTTTAACCAGCTGAGGGGGGAGTTTCTGCAATGGCCTCCTGGCTTTCAGCACTTGAAGGGGATTTGTCATCCAGGTGTCCACCTATTGGTTCCCTGACTCTAGGGAAATAAAAGCTGAGGCAGGAAAACATATAGTTGGCTTTTAATGTCTTCATCTGGCACTGTTCTTCACTATATGAAGCTGGTGTGAGCTGAGATCTTGCACAGTTTATCCATTGAGGAAGAGGAATAGGGACTAATATCTGAAATCTGAAAACATGGCAGCATCTTCAACTAAAGGGCAATGTTGGGATGTTAAGCAGTGTGTGTATTGCCCTGAGCTGTTGGATATAAGGACTCCCCGGGTCCACAGAGGGTGCTCAGGGCTGGAGTAGCTGCACTCTTTGGAGCCACCGAAGCCACAGTCTGTGTGCGCAACATGATGCTGCATGTGGCAGTGTGGTCAGCTTCAAGTGGGAATTTGGATGAATTGAGGTATTTGGATTCATCTCGAGGAATAATTTTCATGTTTGTCCCAAACTGCAATTGGTCTCTTCAGAAGGGTTTCTTCTGACTGTTCAGTGGAAGGCTGTCTGGGTTTTGGAATAAAAAAGTGAAAGCTTAAATGCACCTCAGTTTGTGGTGGCCATCTGTAGATCAGTTATTAAACTTTATCCTTTTTTCCTTTAGGTGAGATTTCACGTACGTTTGTGATTGTGTAGGAGTGGCAGTTGTAACCTTAGCTCCGGGTGGCAGTTGCCTGACACCTCCCAGATTGCAGATCGGACATTTAAGGCCAGAAAGAATTATTAGGCTCATTAAGTCTGTATTTGATATCGCGACTGTGCGATTTCTCCCAGAAACCAGATTAAAACTTCTCGTTTTAGAAGAGTATCTAATCTCCTCTGTAAGACTTGAAGCTGTGGCAAGTCATACATCACAGGCTGTGATGGGCAAGCTGCAGTGGTTTCAGATTTGGGTTTGGAGCAGCACCCAGACCTCGCGTTCCTGCTCAGAGCTTATCTGGCAAGCCCAGACCACTGGAGCCTGGTGGATTCAGCATGGCAGCAACTCAAGCAGGCTTCTTCCTTATGGGGCTGTGCAGAAACTGCTTTGCTGTTTTTTTTTTTTTTTCATGTGTGTGGTGGAATTGAGTGGAGCAATATACCTGGGCTTTGGGGTGTGCTGGGTTCAAGTGCTGTTATTTCACTCCAGGTGTCAAAGCTCTGCTTGATTGATTCATCCCTTTTTCACGGACAAAAGTAACTACGAAAGTTCAGCCATGACTGAATGTGCCTGAAAGCATCTCTTCCTCCACTTCAGATTAATCTATGCTAGAGCTACACGAGTTTAAATGTGCTCGCTGTCTTTGATCTATTTGGTCCTTTGCCCTAACCAGCATTTCCTGGAAGAGCTGTGTTGGAGAAGCTGCTCGTGCTGGGCTGAAGCAGTGTGCATGACCCAGCTCTCCTCTGCAGCTGCTTTGGGATTCTGTGAGTGGAAAGTACAGAATAGCAGTGACAGTCTGTCACTGCCAGCAAATGTGGTGGTGCTTATGGGAGAATTATGTCAAGGGAAGATGACTTAAAATGGAGATGGGGGGGATGGGGTAAGCATAAAATCAGAAAACTAGACTTTGCTTTCTTCAGTGGGAGCTTGATCCCTCCTTGGAGAAATGCAACATTCGAAAGGAAAGGCTGTGCTGCTTACTGAGAGATAAGCTGCACTCCTTGCTATTCTCTTGATATAACGTATTCTTTGGAGGTTTGAAATATATCTGATCATAAATTATAAACTTTGGCCTTCAGTCAAGCTTAAGTGACTGTTAATTGAGGACTGGAGGATGCTTAAATAGCCTTGAATTTTATTTGAAAGGTGGGAATATTGATATATAGGACATATAGGTAGTGCTGTGGGGGAGGTGGCTGTGTCCACTGACAAGGCCCAGCAAGTAAGCTTAAAAATCAGGTGGTGGTAAAATACAACCATTATGTAGACACGAACTGTTAATGAGGTGTTTTGTGACTGGTGAAAGGCTGAAGAGGTTTAGTGACACAGGAATCTCTCTATTCTCTGCACCAAGAGCTGTCTTTGGAGGATTTCCTGTCAAGAGGAGCAGCATTTAGGTTGAGTCCTTCATTTGTGTGCAGTTCTCTGAACCTTTGTGACTGCTAGTGAATGGATTTATTGATTTAGTTGGCTGTGCACTGCAGCAGGCTTGGGAGCTCTTGCTGGCTGCCTTCACGTTTCTCCTTGCTTTGATTCAAGCATGGGCAATGGTACAGGTTGGTTTGGTTATCTTTAGTTTAAGAATCAATATATTATTTTAGCAAAAGGAATCCATGAGTGATAGTTCCAAAACTTTCTGTTTCAGCTTTAGTGGGTGAACAGTTGTTTTCCTCAATAATTTTGCACTGGGGGAAAAAACAGTATACTTCAATCTTTTGCACCCATAGGTGCAAGGACATTGTGCCCAAAGGGACATTAGCATATGTTAATTAGTCCTTGAAAAAGAATGATTATGTGTCCTAGTATACCGCACGCACATGTCTTAACTGTTTAAATGTAGAACCTGAGCTCAGGTGGTTCTTGTCCTGGGTAAAAGCTCAGTGTCAGCGATGGCCAAACTGCTTTTCCTTTCATCTTCATCTTGGCTTCTTTCTAAACTGGGCTGAGTTGAGAAGGTTTGTGGCATTTCCTCTTCTATTTGGGGTTTGTGGTTAAAAGACAAATAGTCATAACTTTGATGCAGCCTCCATAAAAATAGTTTGATCTGCTCAGTGTACGCAAGTGCTCGATTGCTAGGGAAGCTCCTCACAGTGCTTTGTGGTGACAGGCCTTCTCCATCTGGAGGAGGTCGGTGCTTTCTGGCATGTGTGTGAAATCAGATGTTCAGGATCCCAAAGGGAGATGCTGAGTTGAACACCACTGCCCAGGCTGTTTTGCTCCATTGTTCATCATCGTCACTGGTTGCCATGATGCATGGATGGCATCCTGCATTTTGTGGTGCTGCCATGCTGAGGATCAGGAAATGTGTGCTCTGTGTACCCTCTCTTGAAGGAAAGCCTTAAAGGGAGGAAAAAAAAAAAAATTGTTCGGCTTAAAAAACAGAGCAGGGACGTGTCAAAATGGGCAAGCTATTCTTACTGCCTTCTACTCTAACTGCAGAAACCTGATTGGGATCTCATCTCTGCTCTCCTGGGATACATTCCTACTGTGTCCCAGCACCAAGCAGGTGACAACCAGTGCTGCTCGCCTCCCCCACACTGCCAGCTGCCTTCAGCCCAGTGGTACAAGGAGGTGCCAGGTGGGATTTTGATGCAACATCCATCTTCTAGGAACTGCTGTTTGCTGGGGGGAAAATGCCCATTATAGCATAAGCTTTGGTGAAACAATTGTGGTTGTTAGCAGTTTACAACGCTGCTCACATTGATGCTTTTCCAGGGCTGCACAGGTCTCAGTGGAGTCACCCTGCTGGGTCCCCTCTTGCTGCTCATGCCAGGATGGTGGCAGTGGTGTGACATTGCAAGGGATGAGCACGTGGGATGAGCTTTGCCATGTTTTGTGCTTGTGGAAATGATATTAGCATGCTTCTATGGTATTCCAAGAACAGCCTCGTTGGGGGCTGAGTCTGCTGAGATGCACTGAGGCAAAGCAGATACCAGTGATAATAGGGATGTGTGTTTTCTTGATCGTTGCGTGCTTGTGTCTTGCCCTGGCTGCAGGAGTCCTGCTTTGTGGAATTGGCTCTTGAGTTTATGAGACTTTTTCTTGTGGTAGTGCACGTTAGCTGAAATGGAAGGTATTTCAGCGGTCTCCTAATGAACAGGAGGGGAAAAAATTGTGCAGCTATTCTACGTTCTTTCCTTTTTTTTTTTTTTTTTTTTTTTTTTTTTTTTAATTTAAAGGAAGCAGGAGAGGGATAAGGCATTGTGTGGCACTACTACCCCTCCATTGGCCTCTCTTTGAGGGGGGGTAATTTTTTCCATGTCCCGTGAAGCTGCTTTGCAGGGAGCTGGAGTGCACACCAGGGCTTCTCAGCATGGACGTGGCTTTGGGAATCTCTCTTTATTTTTTCTCCCTCCTGCTGCTTTCTCAAGCCAGCTATCTCTGAAAGCAGGGCAGGAAACAAAGGGGCTGAGAGGTCAGCAGTGCCTGGGGAGCGCTGCAGATGAGCCCTCTGAAAGCACAGAGCAGTGTGCAGAACCAGATTTTGAGCATCCTTAGAAGGGTTTCTTGTTGGCTGGGAACAAAACCCAAGCCAAAAAACCGGACTTGCAGTGCTTTTCCAAAAGGGTTTGAATTTAACTGTGTGCTGTGGGTCGGAGCTGCGTTTTATTTGAGGCTGGAGCATTACAGATGGTGCAGGAAAGAGAACGCACTGCTTGTTAGAAGCTTTGTAAGATTGCTCTGTGGCTGTATTGGTGTTGCTGGCTTGACTTGTTTGCCCACTAGCTGTGACCATAAGAAAACACAAGAGGCTGTACTGAGCTTCAAGCTAGAAGTGTCCACAAGTGTTGTCTTGCAGTTTCCTGGTGATGTTCTGTGTGTGAGATGTTTCTAAACACTTTCCCAGATTTCTGTGCAAGTTTTCTGGAGTTGAGCAATGCTGCTTTCAGCATCACTAGAATGGCTTCTGAGCGGCTTCGCACAAGGTTCTCACTTCTCTCTAGGTTGGCAATGAAGTGTGAACGCCTGTGCCTTCTCAGAGGACTGGCTGCTCTCTGTTCAGCTCTGGCCATGTGTGGTTTTAACAATGGCCCAGGAAAGCAGCCTGCCTCCTGCCATGGGGAAGGACCTCGCTGACATCAGCAACACCAGCTTCACACTTGGAGGAATGATGCTTAAGGCTTTTTCTTCTTCATTATCAGCAGTTGCATATAGCGGCTGTTTTGTTGTGCTTTTAGTTTTGGGGTTTTTTTTACTGTTTTTCTTTTGCACCCCTGTTCCTGAGTCACAGTGCACAGCAGGGGCTGATGGATGGAAGCCCTCAGTTCTGCCTTATGAGGATGTTTCCCTGAGTGATGATGCTTTGCCATCAGTGCTGTGTGAGTTCCTGAGCGCTGCCAGCTCTGTGATGGGGAAGGGGGGACAGCAGCATTCAGAATGCAAGCTTTCTTTTCCTCTTTTAGGTGGTCTCGACATGAGTTTAAATAAAAGTAAAGGAAATTCTTGAGCTTTTTAATATATCTTTTTTTAGTACTCTTTTATGAATAATAGATGCGTTATTTATTGTGCTGGATTCTCTCCTGGCTTGAATTACTTCACTTACCTCTCTTTTTTTTTTTTTTCTCCTGAAACATTTCAAGCTCCTTTATTTTACAAGTAGCTTGTTCCTTTCTTCTGTTTCCTTCTGCTGTGATTTTTTTGTGTGCTCTTTAAAAAACAAAAAATTGAAGTGTGTTGCACTCGTGCTGTGCTGTTCTGCATATTGCTTGTAAGCGAGCATTTGTGAAACATTAGTTTAAGAATTAGTAACAGCTTTGGGTCATCCTATCAAATAGGATGTTCCTTGTGACTTGGAAAATCTCCGAAGAACAAGTAGACCTACTCCAGTTGGCTTTTTGGAAGCAGGAGGTGCATTTCTGCACCATAACAGTACTCTTGCTAGGTTGCGACTTCCTGACTCTCTAAATTTACGTAGATGCATCTATAATTGTATGGGATTTTTATTTGATTAGGAAGGCCTGAAGGAGTGGTTACAGATTCCTGATATTCTTCCAGTGTATGATGCCTGAGGAGAAATTGTTCTGTGGACTTGAAGGCTTTTTAAAACAGATTAAACGTGTAAACTGTTCTCTGGCCTTAAAAAGAGTAGGTGTCCTGTCCGTATGGTGACAGCCATAGCTTACAAACAAACCAGATAGGTTGCTTTTGACAGTTTCATTTCGTCCTCTGTTTTCTTAGCTTGTTTCCCTCCCCCTACTGCTTCTTGCCCTCCAGCTGGTGTTGGGTTTGGCTCTTCTGAAGTTTTGTTGGCTGTCCCCTCACTCCTGCTGCAGTGTTACAGGATTTGCCCCATGATAGTCATTCACACTGCGCACCCAACAGCAAATCTTTTGGGGAGGATGTGGGCTTGTGGTGCTTTTCCATTTAGTCATACAGCTTGCTTGTGTTTGGAGCTTGGCTGATGCCCATAGGCAGTGTCAGCAGCAGCTTGTCCCACTTGCTGTCACGATTGCATTTGCTGAGAGATGAGAGGTGCCCAGATCTCCTGTTAAGAGCTTCTTTCTTTGTCAGACTGGGCTATGGCCAGCTGTTGCTTGTTTTCTTGCCAAAGTTGTGGAGCCTTTTACTGCTGACATTGCTTTTCTTGTTTGCTTGTTTTCTATGTTTTTTTTTCCTTTTGTGTTCTGCAGGTCTCTCTATCCAGCCAGAACACAGATCCACACATTCAGTTGTAACTGATTTGCAAAAGCTTATTTCTGTTTGTATTTAGCAAGAAATATATACTCTATTCTCAGATGCAGGGCTGTAAAATCATCTCATGGAATAAACATGCATTCCGCATTACCTCAGTTTGGTCAGTGTTGCAATTCTTGTAGGAAAACAAGTCATCCTCATCAAAACCCATACAGAGCTGGTGCCAACTCCTTTATTTCTCAATTCCCACCCTTTTCAAAGAAGCACCTTTGGGAGGAGCTAGAGGAGGGACCTGCAAAGCCATCTCTTCTTTCCTATCTTCATCCTCGCTCAGATCTCTCTAGTTAGCAAGATTTGGAGAAGGAAAAAAAAAAAAATGCTTTGTTGGGACATTGGGAATAGTACTGCACTGATCAACAGGTTGTGGGGTTTTTCTGTTTTTCTTTTTTTGTGGTCCTGCCTTTGTTTGGGTTGTTACCTTGAATTGTGTATGCTTTAGAGCAAGATATCACATGGGTGCTGGTCCTATGCAGTACTTGTCATGGTCCTTGGTTGTGGCATGACAGAAATGCCAAAAGCCATGAGCAGGTACTGATAAGGGTAAAACTTGGTTGGCAGGGCTATAAGCTGCTTGGTTTCAAGAAGGAATTGAATGAATTTCCCTTACAGAGTGACAGTTATGTGCCCTTATGGAGGGTATTTCTGTGCTCTCTTCCCAAAGCAACTGAATTGCTTCTCTCGGGAAACACGGTTCTGCACTGAAAAATATACCAGCACTTAACCTGTCCTCTCCTCCTCCTCTTCGTTGCTGGGTGTTGCAGGTGGATGACACAAAGCTGAGCTGATGAGAGCACTGTGTGAGGGCTTGGGCTGCTGCTGGGGATGTCAGGCAGGTCTGCGATGTCCCGGTGCTGGAAACATTTGTTGAAGAGGATGCTCGTCGCTGAGATTGAGTAGTCCTTCCTGCAGGGTCAGAAGAGAAACTGTTTTCTCAGCATCCAGTGATGCTTCCTTGTCACTAACTGACCTCCATGTGCTGCACATCAGAATGACTTCATAAGAAAGAAGCAGGTGGTTGGGATTGTGGTTTAGAAGTGTTTGCAATGCAACCTATGTGACTGACAGTCTTGGTAGTAGTTTGTCAGATTACCCAAAAGTCAGTGGAGGGATGAGGTAGAAACAGAGGAGTATGGAGAATAAGCACGAGAAAAATATCTGAAGCTGTAATTAAGCAAAGCTGTTGTCATGAGCTCTGGACTGGGTTTGATGGGCAGTGCGAGGCTTGCAGCTGTCATATCAAGGGCCTGGAGAGTGACAGCTTTGTAACCTGGGAGGTCTTTAAATACAAGTAGCAGATCAAAAGCAAGTGAAGGAATTCAAACTGTTGGCTTCATGCTCGCCTGTTCTGTTGCTGTAATGTTTTTATTGGCTTTTTTTTTTTTTTTTTTTTTTTTTGAAGCATCCAGAGAACTGGATGTGCACTGCTGGCACTAAAACTTTGCAACATTTTTCTGCACTTTGCTATTGTACATGCAACTTTTGGTGCCATCAGTGCTAACTAAAAGGCTCTAGCTTTGATTTACAGCCTGGTACACATGGCAGTGAAACCATATCCCCAGTGTGAGCATGCTGGTATGAGTGCCATGTGAGAGATGTGTCTGCCTGAGGAACAGGTGGTCACGTATCTGGGGGCTCCAGATCTCCTGCTTTGTATGTTTTGTATAACATGAAACTTAGTGTTCAGCTGTTGACATTCTTTGATGTCTGTGCTTGTTTGCAGAGGAAAACTGACTGGCACTGCAAAGGCAAGATAGCTCTGCTCCTGCAGCTATTGGCATATTTCCTTTGTGGTCCTAACAAGTTTTACATCGGTACAAGTTGTCCTTGTAGCTATTTTTCCTCTGCAGATGACACGGAGAGGAGCCATCCACCTCTCTGCTCTTTATCCTTAAGTTTTCTCTCAGCCTGCTTTCTAGAAAAGGGTTAATAAACTTTGTTACCAATGTGCAGCAGAAATCTTACTTGACTGGTGCCAGCAAACACCAAAACATTTCTATTCTGCTGCAAAAACTTCAAAGAGGGAGAAGCAGAAGAACAAGGCATGAAAGAAGATAAAAACAAACATACTGACTATCCAGGATGCTGTAAAGCCTTTATTGCTTTTGCTTGGGAAGACCTTCATAATTCTACCAGACCTGAACTCGAGGCAATAAAATCTTTAAAGGAATCTGTACCGTCATATGTTCTCTCTATAGCTGAATTTCATAAGCAGTGTAAACATGGAATTTTACCAGGCTCTAGTCCCAGAGGGAGGCTCTTACATACACAAATAAGGACGACATTCTTAGTGCTTTTCCCAATCGTTTTCTCGTGTTTGTGTTTACCACTTGGATTTCATAGACTTGTGTATTTTCCTGATTATTATCCAAAGGGAAATCGCAGTAATTAGGGAGGTTTTGGTATACACTAACATCCTAGCACATCTCCATAAAAGAGAAAATGATGATGTGACGTGGGCATTTGGGTTCAATGGTGCTGTAAATCTCTTCTTGACAGTTACCCCCTTGAAGCTGTGCTCTTCATGGCTTTACTGAAGTACCACACAGGGCTGTTAATGCACTGAAGCTCTTGGATTTGTCTCCTTAATGAATATCAGCAGGAGATCAAGGTGCTGTTAGGTATCTGACCGCTGGGCAGCAAATGGAATTTTTAAAGGCAAACACACTTCACTAAGTTTCTGCTTTTCTTTAGGATTCTGTTTCCAGATAGGAACATGATTCCGCTGGGAGTCTTAATCTTCTTCAAGTGTTTAGTTAATTTTTGTAGCTGGGGTATCTGAATTGATCTGAAGTACACATGCTTGTCTGCAGTGAGTTGAGGTCTGTGGACTTGCACAAAGCAAGTTTATTTTGGTTATTTGTTATAATGAAATATGAAAAAAGGAGGATCCATAACAATGTTTGGTGTAAGCCACTGTTATTCTAGGCTGTTAAATGGGGAAATTCTGTAACATGGGTGAAAGATGAATGTGTCTGTCTTGGAAATAAGAAGGGGGGGGAAAAAGCCTTAAACTTGATGGGGACTGTATTACTTGTGCTTGATCCAGTTGTGGGCTAAGAAAGTCAATAACTTTGTACAAAGAGTACAATGAACTTGGTTTTGTTGTGTTGTAAAATCACTACTCGTTAGCTAATATTCTTCAGTTTGAATCATCTCAGTTTCTAATGTGTATAACTATTCGTCTTGATATATGCAAAAGTGATCTGGCTGTAGTAGGGTACAAATTCATAGGTTTATGCACCTAGGAGGTAACCTCATGTTGGTAGAGAGAACTTCAGAGCACTCTCAGATGATGATCTCTTCTTGGTATGGTTTTTAAAGTGTTCTCCTGAAATGTATAATTATGGACAATCTTTCTCTCCTTTTATCTCTTCCTCACAACCACGTTCTTGAATGCCTTAGGATGTAGCTGTAGGTAGCTGAAAGGTGTGTGGGATGTTGGGCAACGTGGTTTCTGTAAGAGCAGGACTGTGCTGGTGGGGGCCATCTGTCATTAGTCCTCCAGGGGGTGTTCCTTGAGGTCAAAGCTGAACATGTGCTGTGAAGAACTTGGGTGTGGTTGAGTTGAGGTTTTGGAGGTTGTTTTCTAATGACAAAATACATGTGTGTGCATCTGTTGTAATTGCTTAACAGCTGTTTGATCACCAGGCAATAAAATGACAGCCAATGAGGTTCAGATGAGTAGTCATGCATGTGGGAGAGGAGTGAGTGGCTGTTAGGACAGATGACAAATTTGGGCCTCACCTACGTCTTGGAACTGTCTTCTTCCTGCTCAAGAAGCGGACAGAGTCTCTGAAGTATGCAGAGGGTGAAAAGGATGCTGAAAGTTATGGGACAGCTTGGGTACAAAGAGCAGTCGTGTTGTCAGGATGAGCTGTTCTGAGCAACATACAGGAGAAGTGCAAAGGTCTAGGAAATCAGGAATGGCACAAAGAAGGTGAAGTTGTAAAGACTGATTACTGCTGAAGCAAAGGAGAGAGGATGTCGGGTGGTGTTGGTTAGGGTAGGTCCTCTGCATATGGAGGTATTTTGTTGTGCTGTGCACAGCTGAGCTGTAGGTTTCTGGAAGGTAACCTCTGCTTAAGTGTCTGAATATCTGCAGGATATGTATGCTTTTCTTGCTCTTCCCAAAGAACCAGCTGCTTGCTTCCTTCTGTGGGCAGAGCCCAAATCCTCCTCATAGTTCATGGCCATGACTGATGTGTTTTCACTTGAAAGCCCTTCGCAGCACTTCCAGGTGAAAGCAGCAGCATTCACGTCAGTGATGGTGACTTCTTGCCTATGGCTTACTGTGAGTGTCTCCAAGGACCTACCAGAACTCTAGGGGAGAGGCTCCAGTTCTGGTTTTCCTTGGTTTGAGTGGTGTTGGTTAACAAAAAAAAAAAAAAAAAAAGCCTGCAATCCTTTCAAGCACCACATTACGTTGACTAGCTAATGCTAACTGGTTAAGTAGCCCAGGGATGGGCAGACACTGAGCTGAATTGGCATGTGCACTGTTGAATGGTAAAATGGCCCTTGCTGCCTGGGTCTGAATCCTCCGGACACCAGATGATCTGGTGAGGGGTCAGCAACCCTGTGCAGGTTGGTATTGAGAGGTAGCGGGCTGTGACCATTCCTCTCCTGTCACTATCAGGGGCTGGACCACCAGATCCAAAGGAAACATCTCCCTAAGACGCAAAGCAGGTGAGAGAAATCCCACTTTAAATCTTTATCGAACATGCTGGAATCATTCTGCTTTGGTTCTAGGCTTTCTCTCATAATGTAGTGCCAAGAGTAGTGAGCTCGCTTCAACTTACTGAAGAATTTAGTTGTTAACTTCTTTCAGATAGAAACATGAACACATTTCATAATTTCCTTTACAATCGTGTGTATCCATCTATGCAAATATACAGGTTGTTTGAATTATTTAATGTTGGATAGCTTTGAAAATGTAACATGCTCTGTAAATGCAAAGTATCAACGATAGCCCTACGATTAATAAGGCCTTTTATTAAATAAATGCTGATCCTGGCCAAAATTCCAGAGAGACTTGTGGTGGAGCATGTGTACTTAACAGGTCAGAATGTGAAAGTAATAACACACATTCTCAAATAAAAAACACATGTATTTGTTTTTAAACTTGGATATATTATTTTAAATTCTTAATACCCTCACCCTTCTTTGATTAGAGGGCCATAGACTAAGTGGGGTTTTGTAAGAGATTTTCTAACAGATGTTCACCACTGAGAACACTTCAAACTGTAGACAGAACGGATGAAAAACTATAAAGAAAAATATAATATTGATCTTTAAACTTGGAAGACTCTGGGAAATAAAGAGCATGGCTTTCCTTTAGCTTGTGCTTCGTACTGGCTGGGAGGCTGCAGAACTTTATGTGCTGCAGTAGCAAGGGAAAGGAATTAAATGATAAAAAGGAGAAAACTGATTTTCAGTCTTGTTTAATACTCTGTAGAGTATTTGGTTCTGTTTATGTTTATCGGAACGAATGCTACTTAAGTGAGCAAGTAGGTGAAGTTTATGCAAAGGCTTAGATCAGACCTATCTCAGCTGCATCTGGAATGCAAGCACTCAGATCGATGAAGGTCTTGTTATTAACATTAGGCTCATTTATTTGTTCAGTTTGTCAGCTCTTACCTCAACTAGAGGCTGGAGGCAACAGTGTTATTACAGAAAAAAATCGAGCTGGAAGGTTCAAGATCTGGTCATGAATAATATTAGTTGCAAATAACAGTGGAAGGAAATAATCAGTGAAATTATAGCAACACGTGAAAGCTTGGGACTTTGATGAGAGAGCATTTTTGCTAGTGAATGACACATAAAGAAGTAAATTACTTTGGTAATGTGGCATTCTAGCTACAATCTGAGTCTTGTTCCTTAGAGATACTGAGACCAAATGGGAACAGGATGGCACCTCTGGTCTGTGTCTCCAGCAGTGTGCTCCCCAGAGGTGATGTTGAGGAACGAGGCTCTTAAGCTCTGGGCTGGAGCAGTGTGTTGGCTTGGAAATGCACTGCTGATTGTTTGGGGAACAAATGGATGTCATGGACAAGTCCTGTCCATTCTGATGATTGAGAATACGTTTTTCCCTTCGTTCTGAACTTGCTCTGCATTGCAGCGTGGCAGCATGCATGCAGCAGCTGGCAGTGCGTGTTGACTTCGGACTGGTAGGACACAAGGATGTTGCTGATCTGCAGCAGCTTCTCACAAACTTTGTGAAGCAAGTTCATTTCTCTTGTCAAACTGCCCAGTAGTTGCTAAAAAAAAGGCTAGTGGTGAATAGCCCATTCTCACTGTTATAAAGTATCTTCTAGTGGTAGTTTCTGCTTATGTTCCAGCGGCTTTTATTCCTCCTTTTGTTTATCAATGGATTTAAATAGTGAGCCAAGCAGGTTAGAGCAGTTCAATCTGATCTCTGTCAGCCTCTTATAACTTGCCAGTTATCTTTAGAATTAAATTGTGTTTTATAGCATATTGCAAATATAAAATGAGTTTCTGCTTCTGGAAAACCTTGGCATATCTTCTAAAAAAATTTTTTTTGTTCTTGCTCTGCTTATTATCTTGGAGCTGTGATGTGGCTGTATCTAAAGTCTCTTGTTCCTGTTTTTTCTATTTTTAAAACATTATTAGCCTATGCTTGAAGGAAGCCTTGCTTTTCTTCTGCATTGAATTTTCTTTTGCATTAACGATGCTGGAGCTCTCTGGTGTGCATGTCAAGGACCAGCGCGTGTACCCACTTTGATATGGGGAAAGTCTGGTTTTTGTTTTTGTGCAAGACTTCGTTAAAAGCACGACGACCATCTTTCATTTCATTTGCTGAAGGAGCATGTTTCATTATAAATCAAGCCTGGAAATAAGAGAATGTTGGTTGGGGATAAGGAAATCATTGGGGTTAGGATAGCAAGGAGTTTCTGCTTGGGAGGCAGTGGATGGATGGTGACGTCCATCAGTCCATCAAAGGGCAGGAAGGTAAACAATGGCTGTAAACAGGGACATCTGGCTCCCATAAATTAATTGGCCATTTACACAGGGAGGGCTGTTTGCATGTAAAAGAAGGCTTTCCTGTTAATTCTGTCATAAGATTTTGATTCTTCTGGTTCATCCGTGAATTAGGTTGGCTTGTTTTAGTCAGCTGGATTTCATTTATTTTACTTTGCCAGTCTTGAAATGAAGAGGAACTGAGTGGTCATGAATCATCTGACACTGACTTTTTGTCTTTTGATCCTCTGGAGTCTTGCTTATATTTTCTCTTATAATAAGAAACCCAAGAGTAGGGAATGATGAGCCTGTCTGCACGAATGTGAGCTCAGGCTCCTCTTCTGAGAAATCTCTTCCCTCACTGCCACCAGTGCTGCTGAGTATAATTGTTGGTGCCATAGGCTAAGGTGGTTTTCTTTTTGCTAAAAATGTGCTGAGGAGTTCTTAAAGCAAGCAGCCTGGGTTTTCTGAACCAACATTGACCCTCATGGGTGCCTTATGGGATGGGATGAGCTCAGGCCTGAGCTTTCCTCCAGTGCAGTACCAGCACTGTTGCTGCCCGGACCTTTGAGCTGTGGGAGTGGATGGAGGCTGCAGGGACATGGCTATTGGGACCGACAGAGCTCTGGACCGTGTCCAATGGAAAGACTAAAGCAAACTCAATCCAGTGTAAGGCATGGATTTATGTTCCTGGGCCTGAGGCCAGGACGTGCTGAATGCATCCCAGAAGTGTTGTACTACTTAGTTCACATGCCTCTTGCAGGGTTAAGAGAAGTTTGCCCTTTAGGGCTGCTCTCCTTGATTCATCCATTAAGTAGGGTTGCGGGGGGGGGAAAAGAAGTGCTACTGACATGTTGTTTTAGCTTGCGTAAAGTAACCCTGCTGCCATACGCATCACTGAGGATTGTCCTCTGCATTTTGGAGTCTCTTGGATAGAAGCATCCTCTCTGCCTCACTCAGAGGTGTGATCATTATCTGGTCTTGTTTTTCCTAGAGCAGCTGAGCTGGGATGAGCTTTTATCCCAGACCTGGCAGCAGCTGTAGGGTGGCTGCCTGAGGACACACTGTTCCTCACGATGCTGCTTCACCTCCCCACCATGCCTCATCCTGAGCCTGCTGGGGAGCAGGAGTGGTGCTTGGAGCTTTTCCACAAGTTATTCTGAAACCCCTGGAAGTCCCTCCAGTATCTGTCTCTTGGCAGCACTTGCTGAATCCCAGTGGTCACTGCTCAGCAGTTGTTGGGGTTTATGTTGGGCTTGTTCACAGTGATAAATGAATGCTGTTAACGTGGTGGATAAACTGATGGTTTAGTGAACAGTATCAAAAGCTTTCTGAAGCTCTCAAGGAAACGTTAATGAGATCTGATAAATTATCGATTTGGGTGTAATTGCTAGGAAGTATCGTGTCAGGGCAGAAAAAAATGAAAGCATTCTAAGGAAAAATGGCTTAAATGTGAGGCTAAACAAGAAGATTCATATTCTAGTCCATGTTTAATAGCAATTCTCCTTGGCTACTCACAGCATACCCACACCTGCACCTCCTGCTGTGCCCCAGGACTGTGGGATCTGTGCATGGCAGCAGGATCTCTTGGCTCATTGTGAGGTGATCTGTGAGCACCTTCCCAAAGTACAGCCATGGAAGGGCAAAGGAATCTTTCATGTCTCTGGTGCTAGGTTAGTTATGGCTTTGCAGGCTGCAATGATGTCCCTGTGAGATAAGTGCCTCTGTCAGCTCTTGGGCTTGAGTTGTTGCTTTAATTTTCTGCCCAGCAGATGTATGTGAGGGGCTGCAAGAATCAGCCCCCTTGTGTCAAAGGAATAACTGAATTCATGCTGGAGGGAAGAAGTGCTGCTGGCACGCCTGGGACAAGATGCTCTGATACCCTGGAATGTATGCATTTGGGAACATGTGTTTTGCTCCTACTTGTTTTTTTTCCAAGACAATGTAAAGAAATCTTTTTACCCCTATTTGGCAGTCTCTGCCCCAAGGTATCAGGGTTCTGCTTTGGCAAGGAGCTCTTCAACTGAGTCCTGGTTTGGCTGGGTGGTGGACCCTCCACAAACCTGTGAGCCTGTCTGGGAGATGTGGGTTTCAAGATCTGGACCATCTGGAGTGCAATGAAAAGAAATATGCCGTTGCATCCAACCAGGGAATCTGGAAAAAGCACTATGGGGTTGGTGGGTTGGTTTTTTGTTTGTTTTTTTTTTGAGCCAATCTGTAAGACACTTGAGAAAATACTAAGTAAATATGTTCAGTTGGATCAGGCATGCTTTGTAGTAAAGAGGGAATTTATTAGAAAGTATTCAGGGAATAATAAACATCACTGAATTCCTGGATGCTTGCCCACAGATTTATGAGTTCGTGCTTCAGCAGGATAAATCTCTGCCTTAGTTTCCCCCTTCCCCCAGAGGATGGTGTGTCCTCTCAACTCCTTACATATTATCTCAAAACTGGAAGAAGCTGCAACCAGCAAAGTTAATTGTTCCTGTGAACCTTCCATCATGCGTTGCTCCATGGGCTTCTCTGACTCATGCTTAAAGCTCTGATCAATGAATGGCTGTTACTGTAGGAGCAGAGATTTGGGGAGATCACTGTAGGTCCCAGGGTCCTGGGGAGGTTTCCACACATGGCGACTCTTGCTTACTGTTTGGGTACATTTCCCAATCTGTGAGTCCCTGCGCTCCTTTCCTCAGAAGATGAGGCATTTTTTCAATGTGAGCACATAAAGATGAATGAATCTGTAAGCAAATGCGATTTCAGTGTCATCAAAGAGATTACAGCTCATTTAGCAGCTCTGAGAGTTATTGTTTTCAATGCTGGTACAGGCACTCTCATTGCATCTTTCATCACTGACTTTTATTGTCATGGAGGTGTGCCTGGGGGGGGATGGAGCACTGGCTTCCACTCCCCAGCAGCAGTTCAGCCCCACTGAGTGTTCCCTACAGCAATGAAGGGCAGCCAGCCCTTCTGTAGCATGTCCAAGAGCTGTTTGGAGATGCTCTCTGAGAAGAGGTACATTTGCTTCATGCTGCCCAAACCAAATGGAGGAAGAAGAGGCAGCACACTGTGCACTGCCTGCACAGTGGGTCTGGGTTATGGAGACATGAAAACGGCAGGGGAAAACAAGGCAGACTGCTCTGTGATGGCATGTTGCAAGTGATGGGAAAATGATGTAGAAGTCAGTGGTGAGTTTGGATTTTCAGCCTGTTTGGGTGAAGTGACCCTCACTTTACAAAGTCCCCAGGGGTCTGTTCAGGCAGATGGGGTTCTGGCACCTCTATGGGGTGTGCCCACCTTCGCTGTCCTGCCCTGTGAGAGAAGTGCCTGGAAAACTGCTGGGTTCCTGGGTTATTTGTTTTGCTGAGACCTTTTGTTGCCAGGCCGCTGAGATGGTAAACAGAGCAGTGTGTGATCTGGGGACTGGTGCTGAAAGAAGCCTTCCTCTTACTTCCTCCTACAAACTCTGCTAATTTCTGGATTTCCATTTTCCCGAGGGGATCCGTGCTCTGTCCTCTTATCTCCTTTCCTGTGGATAATTGGAACTTGTTTTTGTGCACCCAAGCCACATCTCCTGGGCTTCGTATGCTTCCCTTAAAATGAAGCAGGCTCTCAGGAGTTGCAAGGCACTGGTTGCAAAGTGTGAGAACTGTATTTGGGTTTTGATGGCCAGGATACGAGCAGCAGGATTTCTTTTGTGTTTGAGTTACTTCTGAAACTCAGAGCTTCATTTGTGCTCCTGAAAGTTACCTCCAGGAAGAGCAGCATTGGTCTCTGTGTGGCAAAGGACTGATTCCATTCATGTGTTTCTTCTCCTTCTACAGCAGTAATGGAAAGAAGTTGCAATAAATGCTTTTCTATTAGTGCTCAGCAATGTATTCTCTTATGAACGAGTTGAAATCCATAAACTTTAAACAGACTTCTTAGTTGGGATTGGCTTCAATATTGGAATCTTTGTCCAGTGCTGTAAAATGTAACAAGCACTCTGGATGTGTAGTCTTGGGCTTTTTCTACTTGCGGATGTTTTTGTAGCACCCATAATTTAAATCAAATTGATAGGTACTGCTTGCTTTTCCTAAGCAAAGAGATGGTTTGGGTGGATGGCATGCTTTGATAGGAAGAGATAAAAGTAGCAAATGCTTGGTTTAATGATGTATTGAGATACAGTTTGCAGATATTCCTTACAATTCAGCATTTGATAAGTCTGTGTAGGTTTATAGTGCGTTCTTTCAGTCTCGTTTCCCGTTATCTTGTCGTGGTATAGGGACTACAGCTCATTAAACGAGGAGCTGGAGTTCAGTTTATTGTGGGTAACTCTCTTAAAATGTACTTTCATGTGCAGATGGTCTGTAGTGCTTCTAAGTGACTGATGGACAGAATGATCTATTTATTTTCCTTACTGCTTGATAGAGAAGAATTTTTCCCCAGGGATGCAGTGCTGCACAACTGACCTATTGCGTTAAGTAAATTCTCCGCTTTCCTTTGGAGCAAGCAAGGCAGTCTATTCCCAGAGCAATTAGGGATGCGTGCCCCTTCCCCTTGCTGATTCATACCACATTGGTACGGAGTCTGTAAATAAACAGAGCTGAATTCTTACCTCACGGTTTTACGTGGGAATGGTGTGCGTTGGGCTGGCCGAGGGCAGTGTGATCCATGTGAACTGCTGAAGCTGTTCCCATCGCCCAGAGGTGCCTCGATGCACCGGGTGCCTGGAAAAGGCTGGGAGATGGGTAGCATGGTTTGCAGGAGCGATGCAGCCTGAGTGGTTGCGTTGGAATCGAGTGTGAATGCAGCATAATCTGAGTTCTGAGAGCTGCAAGTACAGTTCAGCACATGGCAGCTCTGTTGCCTATTGAGGATGGATCGGTGCAGCACAGCGGTGTTGCGTTCCTGGTGCTGGCAGCCTGGGCTGCAAAGCAGCATCCTGCTGCACAGGCAGGCACAGGAGCAGCACAGGGCAGCGTTTGCTCTGTAACCGAGTTTATTAAAGCGGCTCTAACGCTAATTATCAGCCCTGTTCCAGATTTCCTTTCTAGATTTTACAAACTGCCATTTGCGGGGGAGCCCAGTTTATCTTGCTATCATCTGAGAGCTTGACATGAGTGCAGATGTTGTCGACAAACTCCCTTAGAATTGGCACCAGATCTGCAGCTCTGCCTACTTTATTGCGCCTCCGTTCCCCTAATTAGCAGACATGCTCGAGGGCTGAGCAGCAGGCTGTGGCCTTCTGCCTTTAGCATACCTGACACATCTCCTGGCTTATTTCTTCGTGGATGGCTTTCCCCAAACATGACTTTGTTCTCATCACTGGAGTTTCAGTTTGTTTTAATCCCCTTTGACTTCCCACCTTCTGATAAGCATTTAAACCAAAGAATTATGCAACAGAGAAATGAACGACCTAAGCTCTGTTCCCAGCATGTCTAATGAGCAACAGAGAATGAGAAGGAAGTACCGCTACTGCCAAACCCTAATGTATGACATAAGTTTCAGAAAATATCACAAACTGATACATGTAGTCTGAGCCCTAAGACTCAGGCTCAGGGTTTTATGAGAAATCCTACCTCTGCAATGTCTTTTTCCATACGGGATGTCAGGTGGTTGTATAAAATGGTCGAGAAATTATCCCTGTTTTGCTTCTGATGTTGACAATTTTAGTCATGGAGATCTGAAATCTGTTGCCTTTAGTGCACTTATCCAGCCTAGCAACCTTTGTCTTTGGTCTGGGGAACTGTGCAGGGAACATCTCCAGAAATCAAGGAATTTATTCCTCAGGTTTGATTGAAAAAAAAAAAAAAAAAAAAAAAAAAAAAAAAAAATTATTTTTGGTTTTTTTTTTTTTTTTTTTTCTGCAGCTTTGTGTCTTGATCCTACTGCATAGTAACTGTACTTTGTAACAACTTTAAGCCAAGTCAGCTTTGTATTACGGTTTTGCTTATAAAAGGAGCACTTTAGCCCTAAGTGCTGGGTTTCCTTAGGCTCAGGGTTGTTGCTCCCAAGCATACAGTGATTTCTGTCACTCACAGATATAAGCGTTCTACATGCAGAAAGCAAACCTTCCCTGACCAATGCTTCTGTGTCTGTTCTATGAGATGTGCTGCTCCTTGGTACCAACAGGATCCACTGCAATTATTTTTCCTGTACATGTGCTGGTATCTTTTGAAAGCATCAGGGCGGTCTTCCATGGTGATAAAACTGAAGATTAGTCCAGAAAACAAAGCAGTGATGCTTTTATTTGGTGGTTCATTTCTGTAGATACATCTAAAGCCTTCAGTGAAATGCAACACAAATTCCTCCACCATCCCTGGGGTTTTAGAGTGCCTTATGACCTGCTACTAATGTGCGTCTCTTGTGTGTGGTTGGTTGATATTTGTTGCTGGAAAGCAGGTTCTGAAATGGATACCCCACTCTCGGGTTCTGTGATGGGTAGAAATCCCATCAGACTCTTCCTGAGCTGCACCTAGGGCTGCTTGGCTTCCCAGCCCAGTTGCAGTGCCTGGCTTCACAAACAGGAGCACAGAACACTGTATGGGCTCTAAATGGCAAACAGCTGTCTGTCCAGGCTGTGTGCACTTACTGTTTTCATTGATTTTCAGTATTAAAAGCTGATATTGTGATTAAGTGCATCAGCTCTCTTTGTATAGGAATGCCAGACCCGCATCTTTGCGGTGTTAGAAGGATGCTGGGTTGTTTGCTGTGATTAGTTTCTAGTTCAAAAAGAATTAAGTGTTTCTCATAGTAAAACAAGACAGCTTGAAAGAAACTTGTGTTCTGTCTGGGGATAGTCAGATCTTCCTCACTTACACGTACAGCCTCAAGCTTGTGTATGCTTGCTGAAAGCAGCTAGTGGGACATCTGAGAGGTAAATCAACTCCATCCCTTGTGCCTTAATACTTTCATTATTAGCAGCAGTGTTTCATTAAGAATCACAGAGCCAGAGATAGTAATGCAAACTGTAGGGAGGTCTGCTTTGTCCTGAACGCACCAATAAACAAACAAAAACCTCTTCCAAGAGGTGAAGGCACAAAGAAATGACTTGCTGAAGGTTATGGCCTGTAACCTCAGGCAAGTCATTACCCAGAGGCAGCAGTGACTGAACCCAGACCTCTGGGGCACGGCCAGGTCTTCTCCCCATGGATCAGATCATCTCAGCTTTCTGCTCTGCCCCTAAGCTGCCCCAGTTCTTCAGCTGGGAGCTGCTGCAGGGGTTTTCCCTTTGCTGCTCCTTTTCAAGGCTTCAGATCTCTGCCAATGTTTCAGTTTTTTGCAGTGAGGTCTGTAGATGGTATGAATGCAGTAGACCAAAATGGGTCTGTTTGAAATGGCATCTCTTAGATTATGGTGGTTGTACAGCAGGGAAAAACTTATGTTAGTACTTTAACAATTTGGAGACCAACAACCAGAAACAGTAAGATGTGCTTGCTGTGCCGATAAGCAGGTTGTCTTCTGAATTCAAGTGACTTAGCTCCAGGCACAGTAGGTTTGTAAAGCTGACATTTTCAGGGAGGGAGAAAAGCAGTTTTGTTTTCTACTTGTTTTCCTTTTCATTTGTGAAGAATACACAGTTTGAGGAATTGCAAGGCTCTTGTTAGAAACTGTGCCAATAAAGGAATGTCAGTGTTGTGTCTGGCAGCCAAACAAGGAATAAATATGAATTGGTTTGAAGGTCCTGTTCCTACAGTGTCCAAGCAGACAAGGTCAGGATTTAAATGACCTGGTAAAGCTGGATGTAAAAGCCAGTTTGTATCTTAAGCTGCCCATTTTAGCATGCTGATCTCATGGCACATATTGGCCCCAACGCCTGCATGGGTGAGAGAGAGCTTGCATGGGCTCATGGGAAAGGATGTAGCAGAAGTCCTTGATATTGCTTTTAAGGAAGAAAGGGAAAGGGCATGTGTATCATCTGGAGATTGCTTGGGAACGCTAAACATATATATGTATATATTTTTGTAATTTGAGTGTCTTAGATAAGGTATTCTGGAATTAAAAGAGAAATGCTCTGGTTGAAGTCTTCACAAACAAGCTTGGCCAGTGCAAATCCATTGCTCTTTATGCAGCTTGTGAGTGTGAAGCCCTGCTGGGAGTGTGCTGCTTCTCACTGCCTAGCAGGTGGGGAGCTGGGCCAGCAGCCTGAGCTGCCCAGCACCAGTATATCCTGAGGGATGGGGATGGATCACTGGAGGTTTGGTATCATCTTACCCCTCTGGCTAACCAAAGCTACAGATACCAGTGGGGAGTAAGGAAGATGCTGATGGGGAAGGGAAGGAGCCCTGTGGTGGACTTTTGGGGCTCACCAGCAAGAGCTCCTGGTGGGACACCAAGCACGCTTGGAGCGTGCCACTAAGGGGCAGTGGAAGTGATTTTCCTTTCCTCCCATGAAAGGGAAGGATGGGATAATGCAATCTGTTGTACCGTTGAATTCACGGGTAAAGGGAGTTAGTCAAAATGGTTTTTGATTCACTATCACCCCCTTCCTGAGTATAGCATCAAGTTCTGCGATTGTAACATCTATTGCAAAGGTCATGGCACATCACTGTTTGTCCTGAATATATATGTGATTCTTTGCATATAAGAGATGCAAGACATGTATATATGTGGTTGTAAGCATATATAGAGATGGAGAATTTGGATGATGTTGTGTTTAGTTCCTTCCTGAGAAGTAAAAACACAAACTTCCTGATTTTTGGTGTTAGTATGAAATGCGAGAGGCAGAATGCAACAGTAGATAGGAAAGTGCCAGGTCTGTGTGCTCCATCATGCAAGGAAATGTCACTGTCCTTGCAAGCCTTGCTGCAGCTGCTGATGCTCTGCACACGGACTGGGTCTGCAGATCCACTTGCGTGATTGCAGCCCATGTTTCATGCTTGGGATGACTATAAATTATGTAATGCAACAATTCTTCCTTTTAAAACTCTGCTACAGAATATTGTGCTGCTTAAATGCTGAAGTCATTTTGATTTACTGCATAATGAAGTTATACGTGGCTTTGAAATATTATGTGCGTAGTTTCACTAAGGGGGCCTTCCAGACTTTTTTTTTAACCTTACCACAAAGTATCATGACTGTGGAATGGCTTGTATTTGGTCTGTGGTTTTGCAAATAGACTCTGGGGCTGGAGTTTAAAAACCAACGACAACAAAAACCTCAGAGCTCCAAAACATATCCCTAGCTCTGTTTTAAGATGGAAAGCTACAAAGGAGCTGGAAGAAGTGGGAGCCAATTTCTGCTCTTGGTTACCCTACTGAAGTGGGGAATTGTTTCGAGCTGCTGTCCAACCAACCCTCCTTTCAGCAGCAACACTGACATAAGCAGCATCTGCCTCTCTGCATGGTGAAACAGGCTGGAAACTGACTTGGTTACCAAAAATAATGTGGAAATGGGTCTTCTGAGCCCGAGCCAGATCCCGATCTGGAATCGCTTGGCACTGCCATCCAAGGAAATGCTTCCAGTGTTGTGTGCTTGGGTAACTGCAGGAAACCTCTTGCAACATGGAGTAACTGAGTCTGTACGTGGCCAACTGCTCGTTTCCTAGGCAAAAACCATTTGAAAACCTCAGTCCTGCTGCCACAAAAGCAGGAGAGGGGAATGCACTGGAAAGGCCATGAGAAGTGGGGTGGATGCCTGTTCATAGGGCATAGGTGCTTGGTGCTGCCCTGGTGCTTGGCTGTGCTGCGGTGGCTGAGGCTTTTGCAGTTGATTCACCCAGCAGAGATCAGCTGAGGAGCAGCACCAGGTTTCAGCTTCTACCTGCGATTCTCAGCTGTGCTGACAAAGGCAAAGGGGAGCTTGCAGCAATGTGCTGTGGGCAATGTGGTGAATCGATGGCTTATTTCAGTGATAAAATGTCCAGCAGCCCTTCTAGGTTGTAGTGCTGGTAGTCATTGCTGGAGCTGAATGGCTTTATTAAAATACACATGTGTCCTTCACCCTAAAAAGACAGTAATTCCTACACTGCTTGGAAATGGAGAGAGACAAATTCAGGTGAACTAAAGTGTTGCTGGAGCATTGCATTCGTACTATCAAGCACACTGTGTTCATGTTTCACGTGGTATGTTAAATGCCACTTGGATGTGAAAGTCAAAGAGCTGAGGGATGAGCTGCTTTGTCCCTGCTGTGCCTGAAGTGAGTTATACCTCTCTAATGCCTGCTGAATGCAGAGCTGGCTTTTGCATGAGCAATTGAGTAGCTACTCACGTTCTGATTGCTGAAAGGTTATTGCAAGCACAGGGACATCCTGTGCGAAGAGCCATTTGTCTGTGGCTTTCCTTCTGGCTGTTTCTGTGTTACGGCACAGGTTTGCTGCTGCCCTGCTGCCCTGTTGAGCCTCTCTGGCTCAGGGAGCGCAAAGCTGTGCTGTGGGGTGGCTGGCTTTCCTGAAACAGACAGATGTCTGTTCTCTCCTAGGCTGTCTGGGGAAGCAGAGCCATGCTGCAGGTATCCCCAAACCCTACATAATCCAGATCAGTTGCACATGGGTGCTTAGGTTCCTCTGCAGTTGGTTTATTGCATTCGCATGCTGCTTTCATTATACCTTACAGTCTTCTTTCTTTCTTCATTTTTCTTCTTATTTTTTTTTTTTTTTATTCTTTGAGTTTAGGAGAGGGAATAAAGAGGAACAAATCCAAAATTAAAATTACTCATCTGGGAATCCCGGTTTGCTTTCCATTTATGTGCTGTTAGGATGGTTTGGGCAAGGGGAGAGGGTGTGGGGAGAGGGAAGAGCTGTGGGGCTGAAGCATTGATGTCACCTCTCCTTCCATGTCCCCTCAGTGCTCTGGTGGTCACACCTGTACTAATTTGATACCAAAGTCCCCTCTGGGACGGGCTCTAAGCATAGCCTGCACTGTGCTGGGAGTGCAGGGAAGCAGCAGCATGGTGCCCATGCTGTAAGATCCCTCTGCACTCTGGTCCCTGTTGGGAGAACAGCAAAAATCAGCACTTGATTCCTTTTTTTGCAGTCTCATTACATTGTGATCTTTAGTCTAATACATGGATCTCTTTATTTGCATTTTCCTTACAGCTTCTCAGATTTCTTCTTCCCTTTGAAGCAGCTGCTAGAAGTGACCTTACCCTGCAAACACCATAGCAGAGGGCTCTGCTGCGTTAACTTGCATTCTGTTGCTGATACAAACACACCCTGGTGCATTTTCACGGTGTACAAATTCAGACATCAGCTACGTCTGTATTTTCTTTTAAATGTTGATAAATCCTCTTGTATAAAATATAATTCAACATTTATAAGGAGAGATTTGAAACAGGAATAACATCTGAGTAGAAATGGGGGGGAAGTACCTATTAATGATGTGTTATTGAATTTGACATCAGTCAAACAGCTATAAAACATGACTACAGCAACAGTATGCTGAGAGCAAAGTTGCTCCCTGCCTTTTGACTCTGATTTGTTCTTCAATGTGTACAATTTGTACATATTTTTATAATTTTCTTCTTTAAAACGCGCTGTGGAGCATCTCATTAGATCCTTGGCCATCACTTTTAATCCCTTCTATTGCACTGCTAACAGACTTCAGGAGGACAGGCGGTTGTATTTGCTGTCAGTTATTTCTGCCAGTGCTTTGCCAAGATGCAGAACATGTGTCTGAGCTGCGCGGGTGCCCGTTGGGTGGAAACAGGCTGCACTCTGCATTTACCAAAATTGATCGTGCCTGAGCAGAGTGAGGAGGGAGAAAATGCACTACATATCCTCCTTCCTCCCACCCCCTTTTCCTCTTTGGCACCAAATAAAACAATGTCTCATATGGTAGAGTGCGTGGTTCCTGATGAGCTTACTGTCTCCATACCACCCAGGACGGGTCTGGTTCTTATTGTGCATGCTTGCACACACAGTGTGGAAAACCAGACCCCTCTGCTGAGAGACAAAGGTTCTGAAGTGCACTTCGTTAACGATTATATACCTATTACCCTAGGGGAAAGGGCCTGCAGGATGGATGTGATTGTCAAGTGGGAGACTTGTGACTTGGGATGGAGAAGGAGGTGATGTCGTCCTCCTTGGTCTCTCCAGGGCATTGTCCAACTCAGGGCTGTGGCTTTATGGGCTCACCTCATCTCTCCTGTGCTCAGTATCCGCTGCACAGATGTAGCCTGCAGATCAAGCTTTGGCTGCTAATGGTTTAATGGTGGTAATAAAGAGATGCATAAATGCCAGCAGGACTGCGTTACCCACTGGAGAAAGGGGGGTGCTGTGCTGCGGGGCTGGAGGAGCTGAGAGCACCTGGCTCTGATTTCCTTCTTTAGCAGTGTGAACAGCAGCAAACAGTCATCACTTTGCCTCCTATCTACAAAGTGTGGAAATGACCTGAAGTCCCTTGCTTGGAAGAACTCAACTGAAATCACCTCAAGTAAATTCTGTTTCTTAAAATAGTGTTTTCCACCCGCTATTGGATGGCAGGTTTATGGCTCAAGAGATGCAGTGTGTCTGTGATGGACTGGGCATATATTTGAATCCAAAATATTGTAATGCTGAAGGCAAAGGCCACTAACCAATTTGGACGAGGGAATAGCCAGAGGTTCTTGGAGCTTTTGCTCCTGAAGAAGTTTTAGGTTTTGCCGTGTAGCTGATATAGGAATGTGATTGTGTCACTGCTAATTATTACAACAGTGCTGATGAACGCTTAGTGACCTTGGCTCTTCAGCAAGGGGCTTGGTGTTGGTTCCAGCTTTTGGGCTGAGCATCAGACCCCCACCAAAGTGGTGGGAAAGTGTCACCACAGATCTTGCAACATTCAGATAAAACACGAAACCCACATGAAGCTGAGTGTTTTTGCAGCAGTGGCATGCTCAGGAAAAACAGGCGAGCACCTCTCTGTGCTATTTTTGCACCGGGATGCCCCACAGACTGTGCCCTGGGCTCGAGGCAAGCCCTCACAAAGCGGATAATAGCTGCTCTGTCTGCCCTGCCAGCACGCAGAGCCTGGGCTGGCACCGCTCGCCTGCTAGGGGAGGCACAACTATGCAGAACAAAACAGCTTCCCAGCCCACAAAAATCTTGTAGACGCCATTGTACTTCATCAGCCAACGTTTTCGTGAGGATTAGGTTGGGTCGTTTGATAAAAGGCATGAGGTGGATACAAGAACCTTTGTGTTTATCGTCTGCTATGCCAGGGTGGATTTGCATTAGCACAGCTGTGCTCTCATGCAATGAAAGGCAGCACAGGGGCTCTTTGGATGGTCAGGAGGCTGATGACAGCCATGCTCACTCAGGACCCTGCTTTAAATCCATCCATGAGTTGCAGCGTTCCCTTTGGGCAGCACTGATGGAGGTGCCACAGCTGATGGGAAACCCGATGAGGGCTGTGGCGTAGAGCTGGGGAGGGGCTGGTGGTGTGGGCAGAGAGTTAGATAAACAGAGATTGTGCTTAAGATATTTTTCTTTCATTTTGATTTATGACTGCTGCACAGCCAAATCTAAATAAATTAATCTTGCCTAATACAAACACGGAGTCACTTATCCTGCAGGAGCTGGAGGTGCTGGGAGAGGGATGAGACTGCTGCTCATAGCACAGGGATGCCAGGCAGGGGGTTTCCTTTGGGTTTGGTGAATTTTCTGGGTTTCTGATGGTATGTGCTCCACTGTTGGAGATGTTTGTGGTGTATATATTGGTTGTATAAAGCATGGGAGCAGGGTCCTAGGTACACTGGACGGAGGAAAGGGGCCTGAGTGCATCCCTAGGGGTTTGGAGGCTGTTTGTGTCTCCTTAGGGACACCTTCCTCCTGGGTCTGGATATCACATCCTGAGCAGATACATGCATTTGTAGGTGTATCATGGTGCAAGGGGATAGCCCTCTTCCCTCTTGCAGTTTAAACTATTAAATAAAGAAATAAGAATTTGTTTGGAAGTTTGGTCAGAGCAAAACAAAAGCTTTAGTAGTGTGTTTTTCTCTTTTCATGTGGAATGCTGAGCAGAGTAAATCCAGGCTGACATCTACAAGCAGTCTCCCCAGCTTCTCCCTGCTCAGCCAGGTGTTCTCAGCACAGCAGCAGTGAGGAGCCGCAGTTTTGGGAAGCTGCTGAGGAATTAACACTCCAGAGTAGTAAAACCATAGTGCTGCAGCTCAGAGTACTGCAGGGGGGGATTTTCACTCTGCTTTGAGCCACTGTAGTTCTGCTGGTGAGGGAAATAAAGCTTAGCAGCTCCCCTCGCCTGTGGTTTGAACTCCAAAAAGAAAAAATAGCCTGTTTTTAAAATTGAGTTTCAGTACTACTCTTAACATGCCCTTTCCAAGAACAGAAATCTGCCTCCTTTGAAAATGACACTGGGGTATTGCATCTGCTACACAAACACAGTAATAAATGCCATATTGAAGGCTCCACCATTAAACCCTGGGCGGTTGTGTTCTCTTGGTTCCCGTGTTTCAAAAGTCTGTGTGCTCCTCCATGGTGTGTCTCGTCCCACTTGAAAGCTGTAATGGTGTCTCTGGGAGATAATGCAGAATGGTATGTGGGTTTGGTTTTTGCTTTGTAATGTGAAGTTTAAACTCGTTGCAGCCAAATGACTTGGTGTTAAATAGCAGAGAGAAAGATAATAGTCCTTAATAAATAGCAACCAAAGCTCATGTTGGAGGGGAAAGGGAAGGTGTTACTGGTTAAAAAAGAATCTCTGAGAGCAGTTCCTGAGGGCACAAAGCCTCAGTACTACTACAGTACACCCCGCCATGCCTATCCTCAAACCCCAAGTTAGTACAAGTGGAATGGTAGCTGTGTGCTGGGCAGCACAGTGTGCAGTGAGTCCTGTGCTTTGAGAAGCATCCACAGCTTGGGGAAGGCAGATGGGTGAAACCTCACCTCCTTGGGTGCGCTGGGAATGCATAGGTCTGTGACTCTGCTAAATCCTGGAGAGTGGTCTCCAGAAGGAAAATACGTGAGGGATGCTCAGATGGGTTTTAGAGGATTAGTTTCCGTGAGAAAAGGAGCAACTTCCCGTTTGCATGGCAGAAGTTTATCGCCATGTGGAAGTGCTGTGTTGACAGCAAATAAAATTCTCTCTTAAGATGACTCTTCATTTGGCTCTCCTAATCATCTGTGTTCCTTTTAAAGCAAACAGAGATGCTGCACATTCCAAATTACTCTTTTTTTTATAGGATCTTTTTTAGTGCTTGGGAAGAGAAATACTGCTTTTCAGGATCTGAACTTTGCACGTCTTTGTTCTTTCACACAGAGATACTGTTAGGTTTGTTACTGTTATGCTCTTGAAATAGTTTATTTTCTACTTGTGATGGTGTCTTTTGCATTCATTTCTAAGCTCACTGCCTGTAGTGGTGTCTGTGCATAGAGGTGACAGCAGAAAGAAGGGCAGATTTTGGGTGGCTCCTTTGCTTCTGTGTCCCCTGCAGGGCTACTGGAAGAGCCTGGTTGAGTCTCTTCTTTGCCATCAGTGTTTTACCCTGTCTCTTTGCTTTCTGCTTTAGCTTAGGGACAGCCCACTCGTTCCCTGTATGGGGCCACTGTTCCTGCAGAAGGTATTCCACATGTTATCACTGTTTGAACAGCAGTAGCTATTGTGAATTTGCAGCCTAGCAGAGAAGAAAACAGGGCCAGTTCTTACCCAGAGAACTGTGGGTGTTAGGAGCAATAAAACCAGGCCTGTTGTTTAAGGCCTCGACTTGGTGCAACTGTTATTTATGACTGTTCTGACAACAGGATTGCTTGTTGAGGATGCTTATTTTAGACTAACATTTTTGTGGGGATGAATTGTTTTTGTCCTTTCTGCCCACGCTCAGATGCTTGCTGATATTGTGCTTTCACTAGCTGAGATGCCAGTGTGGTTTGCTTCATGAACAGAGCTGTGAAATTGCAGAGCTGTATGCATGGCTTTGGTTGCATGGAGAGCATGCACACTTGCCTTTCTTGTGGTACCTGTGCTTAGGAACTGTGAACAAGCAACTTGAAGTAAGATTTCTTTAAGGGAAAAGAATGGGATGGGAAAAACGGACCATCCTTGAAAACATCCTGTGTTTGCCAGCTGCTGGGCTTTCTTCATGAACAGTACGTAAAGTTGATGGAATTCCTCTTAGAAATCTCCTGACTGCACTCATGCAGCTTTCCAGGAATGATCTTTCCAGGAATGATTCTTCTCTGAGAGCCATTTATATTCAACCTAGACCGCGCTCCCAGGAGGATCATTTTTTCTTCCCCAAGACCTGTGTAAGCAAATTTGGAGTTGGTTTTAAAAAAATAATAATAATTTTAAAAAATCCTATGGTACTAGAAAAATGTGGGATATAAATCCTTTGTCAGCCATCTGGTCTGGGGGTTTTGTGCTTTCCTCCAGCAGTGGCACTGTAAGATCCAGCTTTTTCTTCGAAGGCTGGTGTGATCACCACACAAACTTTAATATTTGCTTTCTGTGCTCACATGAGCATATCCAGACACGGCTGCAGTGCAGGTCGGGTCTGTGTAAGATCACGAAGGCAGTTTTCTGTGTGGCCCAAGGTTGGTGGGTTGCCACGCAGTCTGCTGGAGCATCTGCCTTGTGTTGCTTTCTTTAAACTGGAACTTAGTTGCTTATTGAGTGCTTGGTTTTTGTTTTTGTTTTTTTTGAACTTTGTTCTAAATTTAAGAATGACTTTTGAGCACGCAATGTTTCAGTAGCTGTGTGAAAGAGAAATCAAGTTTTTGGCAAATAAGAAAAAGCCTTGTGCACTGTGTGAGTTCTTTTTTATGCTAAGCGGGCCATCTTCAGCCCTTTTGGTGTGATAGGAGTAGTCCCAAGATTGATGGTGGATCTTGCTTCATACAGTGAGTATCGGAAGTAGCTAAAATTTTACATACAGTGTAAACAAAAGGATGATCATCAGCCATAATTAGATTTTTATGGGTTTGTGAGCTGACTCATGCCCCCTGGATGTTCTGCACAGCAAGCTAAAGACACGCCAAGACTTAGAAAAACATAATTGCTCTTTGGCTTGTTTAAAAAAAAAGAAAAAATCAAGTTTGGATATACAGCTGTTGTGTGTTCCCTAATAATAAGACGACAAAAACGTTTTAACCTTTACTCATCCCTTCCTCCAGCAAACTTTCCATGGGATTGAGTAAGAGCTTCAGGATGTAGTTTGCGGACGCTGGCTGTCAATGTTAAACTGGTGAGCCAGCTGCAAAAATAGTCCAATTCTGATGTTCCCTTAATTTTGGGGGATGCCAAAGATAGCAGCCTTCTGAGTGGGCAGTGGATCACAGTCCAAGCTTTGAAGTTCTGAAAAACATCAAGCAGAAGAGATGGCCTTGGCCTCTGAGTTTGAAACTGTGCGGGACCTTGAGGCTGAGCGGCCAGCTGCTTTGCAGGGCACTCCTGAAGATGCTGAAGCAGTTGTGGCAAAGTTCCCTTTGAAACCCAGCAGATGTCTGGCTCCCGAGTGCATAGCACAGCTCTCTTTGTGCCCCTAAGTCATTTACAGCTTCTTGCTACTGGTTATTGACATGGAGTACTCCGGAGTAGCTGAGACCTTTTGATGTGCAAGTCTGTTGGCATTAAGTTCTACTTTAAGAACTATTCACAGAAAATGTTTTCTTGAAGTGCAGCTCTTGCCACAAGAGCTCTGATGGCTCTTTTGAGATCCCAAGTTTGGTTCTCACACCCCAGGGTCTCCAAGGTAAACTCTCTGGGTAGGATCTGGGGGCACTGGTGATGTCCCTTCTCTGCCATGCTGCTCTGCACAGCCTGTGCTCCACTTCATCCCCGTTGCTGCTGCAGATGTCTGAGCCTTCCCGGCACGACCATCCCTGTAGCTCTCTGATCTCATAGTTTGCTTGTTTTTTTTTGTTTGTTTGTTTTTTTTTTTTAACATATCGAGAATCAAAAAAGATACCGAGATGGTTTACATTAAGATATGTGTCCTGAGCACGTGATGGTATGTAAATATAGGAAAAAGAAGTTGGCCGCTTTCTCACTGGCCTCTTACAAGGTGCAGGGGTGCATAAACGTGCAGAGTCCCTACAGCAGTTCTGACAAAACACATCAAGGGGCTACATGAGATGAGGTAGCAGTGTGTGCTCAGCCTGCCATCAAACAGCTGCACTGGCGCAGGTTCTGCTCACTTCAGGAAGGCATTTGTCACACCACCATATCACAGCATAACGGCAGTAAAGAAACAAAGCATATCGTTTTCTTTATCCCCTTTGGTACAGCTATTTGTAGAATTAAACTGGGCGAAACACCTGATAAAAGAGGGTGATGAACGGGGAACCACCCTGTGTCATTTGGGGTGAAAAAAAGCAGACAAGGAAACTTCGTAACATGATGTACTTAATGTGGAATTGTGAAAACCCCTAATCAGAAACAGAAGCTTTGAGCAGCTCAGGGTCTGAATTCTCCGTCGCTTACTCGACGTCCCTCACCCCTGCCCAGTTACTGCTGGGCTGTGCTGAAGGTTGGTAGCCGGATGACAGAGGCTTGTGGCTGTTGGCAAGTTTGCTTTTGACTTCAGGAGTGGCTGCTGTGTTACCTCTGCGGAGATTTTTAACATCTGTTGTGCATTTGTCTATGGCAAGAGTTACAATCCCCAAAGGAATTGTTGGCTGATGTATAGATGATGCCAGATGAGCAAAAGCACCGTTTGGCACATTCCAAATGAAGCAGCTCTCCGTGTATGACGCTGTCATTTGGAGATGATTTACACAGCCGCTTCTGCCATCAGGATGTCATCTGCCCTCTCTGCTCTGAGGCTTGGATGCAGCCTGACTACTTAAACACACTGCGGTGATTGGAAACACACCGAGGAAAACAAATGCATGCGTTCGCCTTTTGTTGCAGACTGTTTTATTTCAATGGAAAGCAGAAACAGTGGAGTCATTTTTCCCTGCTCTGATGTTGATGTCAAGATTTCAAGCCTGACTGCCTGAATGACGGGAATAGTGGTATTTCCATAGGACAGAGCTGCTGTCAGGTTTCAATGTGTTCCCATTAATGCAGAGGGAGAAAGCTTTAGTCTCCTTCCCATCTTTGCCAGATGTTTGCATGCATTAGCACTGGTATTTTGCACGTTCTTCCAGCTGTGTTTCGTCCATAGGGGATTATTTTGTTTTCTATGCCTTCTTCTCCATTGTACAAAGTAAAAAATAACTGTGTGCGACTTGTGATGATGAGCACTTCTCCTCAGATGAAATCTGGGTATTCACTGGTGCAAGCGTAGCTCTGGTGACTTCCACAGAGCACCCAAGGCTGATCTCCTAGCAGGCTTTCCCACGTGCTGTTGCAGAGGTGGCTGTCCCCATCCTCTTCCCCCAGCACAGCTCTGAGCTGTTACCCTGTTTCAGGTAAAAAATGAGCCTTGTCATCCCTACAGTGGCAAAAGTGTTGTTTCAACAGTGTTAACATTAGCAGAAAGTCTCAGACCCTTCTCAGCCTTCCACCCTTTTAGATTAAAAGAAATCTGTCTATCAGTGGAACCATCTCTATTGCAGGAGTCGAGTTGTACTGCTGAAATCTGACTGTGGACAGTTCCCAGTTCCCTACTTACAGCTATACCATCAGCATGCTAAGAATCTTCTTATGCCCAGAGCACAGATTTCTTTTTCTAGTTAACTGTAATGGTCTTTCTGAGAACGAGGGGTTGCTGCATCTGTAATCCTTGCCCACAAATGCTGCCTTTCCCTACAGAAGGCTTCTAACTTGTGGTGGATCCAGTTCTGCAGAGTTCTCAATAGTCAATTTGTCGGTGCACGTTTGCTTTTGCTGGCAATGAGGTACTTGCAGGAATAAAGCCTACAGATCTACAAGGACGATGGCGGTGACTTCTCCCTTACTTAACCGAGGGAAGCACAGACAAATGCAAGTCAAGCTTCAAACCACAGCTTTTGTTCTTCCAGCTAGTGTAATAATTGTAAGGTGAATTTAGGACAATTTAGACAATGGTTTCACTTCCTGGTTCTGGTTTGTGGTAGCTAAATTTCATATTTTCAAGTGAATAAAAGCCTAAATGACTTTCCATTCTGTTCTTGGCTCTGTATCAATAGTGATGGAGTAATGTGAAAGTTTTAAACTGCACAAGGAATAATCGTCTGCTCTAATCAGCGTTTTAGTGGGAAGGCTTATTTAAGTGCTGATACATTATCTTAAACTTCTGAGTACTGTTCCTTTCATTTACAAAAACTTGAACTTTCCATAGCTGCTCCGATAAACTTTTCAACAGGGTTCAAAAAGTAACAAACGATCCCATTACGCCATATGTTAAAAATCTATTCATCTTATATTAATGAGTTGGTGGACACACATAAAATACAAATATCTGTTCTTTTTATGTTGTTTAAATTGCTACTGTCAGGTACTTCAGCTCCAAACGATAATGTGTTTAAAAATAATAAATACATGAATGTTTTATGTTATTTTAAAATGCTTATTTGACTCTATTTGCAAATGATTCATGTTGTGTTTGTGATCCAAGCCTGAAAGTATGCTAAGAGATGTGGAGAAAGGGAATTTGCTAAAAAGTATATTTATAATTTCCCATGTTAGTACCACGAATCAGTGAAATTTTGGTACTAAATAATGAAATAGTTGTTTTTATCTCCAGTAAGTTTGTTTAAAATGCAATAACTTACATTAAGACAAATCTCTTTAGTGATGAGACTTATAGTATGGAATTCTTGTGGAGATTATCCTTCAGAATTACACGTTGGCTTCCATGTGTGGCTTGTTTTCCAGCTCTAATAACCTGGAGCAGTAACTCATGGGCACCTTTCTCAAGAAGTGGCACATCTTTGGGTTTGGTGTTTGCCTCCACCATCAGCTTATAAACCAGGAAGAGCAATGATCTCTAAGAAATTCTTTGAGGATCTATGTGCTAAATGGAAAGGTCTGTACAGAAGGCCCTGTTTTTCTTGATCTGTAGGAGAAGAGAGCAAGTAACTCCAGTGGCTATCTGGTGAGAATGTGCAGTTTGAGTTGTGTCTCTCCCATAGAGCTTGTGCTTTACCCATCTCATTCTGCTGGGGATGCACTGCCAGCATCCTCCTGCTGCAGAAGCACGTGTTGATGTATTCCGGTTGCCTTCAGTGGTCTGATGTGATTGGGGCTGGAGAGTGAATGAAGTGTTAGCATTAATTCAGATATCCAGCCAGAGCTGTCATCCATCAGACAGGCGGTTCCTGTGCTGAAACTGTAACACGTGTGAAGTGTAATTACACAGAGGAGTTGGGGTTACCTCATTTTGAAACCGCCTCTTTTCGACTGTGCTCCTATCTGAAAGCTATTCCTGACCATCTGTGGGTGGCAGAACTTAATTTTTAACCTCAGTTTATTCATAGTCATGTATTATTCTTATGCCAACGCAGCCCTATGGTTGAAACAGCTTTATAGAAAGAAAGCTGGGTGTATTTCCCTTATTTTTGTAGATGAGCAAAGTATGGCAGCTTCCTTTGGTCCCTTGGCTGGGGTTGGACCTGCAATGTCTTCCCAACCCACGCTGTTCAAGGGGCAGAAGTGGGTGTAGATGCTTCAGCTTAAAGCACCTCCAGAACACCAAGGCGGGCTTCGCTCTGGACTTCAGTTCCCTCTGTTTTATTATATTTCCTGATGGCAATTCAAAAAACATGTGAGACTTGTGAGAGATCTGTTATGGATCAAAAGGGCCCTTCCTTGAAGTGGAGTGGTTGTGGTTGCCATGGCCAGGCATTGCTGAAATTTGCCAGTGTCGTTTTATTTCTGAGTCCTAAGGCAGTGATTGGGTTGATATTATTCATAGGGAGCAAAAGTATAATCAGATGTGGGTTATTACTTTAGCTCTGCATATTTAGCATTATCTTATAGTACAAAACTCAGTAATTTTGAACTATTTTTAACAAAGCCAACGGATATCAATAAAAGGAGAGAAAACGACTTTTTCATTTTTTCCTTTTGGAAATAATTTGGCTGGGTTTTGATTGGGGGAGGATGCAGAAACAATTTGAGGCTGCCAGTAAGAAAGCATCTAGGAACATCAGATTGATGCTAGTGTCATGTCCTCGTGTAAAAAAAAATGCACCTGGATTTGAAATGGGTCCAGCAAAGGAAGGGCACGTTTGGCCCATGGCATGGTTTTACAGAGCTCACCTCTGCCACAGCAGTGGAAATGCTGCTCGTCTACTAAAACTATTTCTTGAGCCGTGTGGCTGAAAAGAACAGATCATAAAAGCATTGTCCTGAAAAACCAGCTGTGTAAATACTTCAGTACGTTTTCCCCTCCTGATTTGTTATTCTTTCCTCCCCTCCTTTGCAATAGCAGATTATTCACTTTCCCGCAGTAAAAGAATCTTTGCAGTTTGAAGTCCCCTGGCTTTAAGCTCTGGGGGGAACCACGTCTGTCCCGCAGCCCTTTGCAGCAGCATGTTGAGCCCTCTGTCCCATCAGTCAGGAGTAAAAATGAAATGATCCTTGGTATTTCCTCACCGGACAGCCAGGTATCACTTGCAGTGATGAGAGCTTGGTGGGCAGCTTCCTTGTCTGGCTGCCCAAATCTATGGTTCTGTCATCTGCATTTTTGGAAATGAACATGGGGATCCTATTAGGTCCTGTGGATGGAGTTGTCTGAATTTGGGTTTTGCTTTTGTCTCTAATCTGTTTTGTTATTAACAGCATTATCTATTTTTCAATCTGCTGGGATAATTTGCAGGAAATCAAGTCTGACATTCTCTAAACCAAGATAAGCAGAAAGCTTTGGTTTTCCTGTTTTCATAAGGGCTCTAGCTCTGCAGGTTGAAAAATCCATTGTTGTTTTTTTTTTCTTTTTTAAGCTTGCAGTAAACTCAAGTCAGTAAATGTTAATTCTGCTTTGGTTGCCGTCTTAAGAGAGGAAAGCATCCACCTCTCAGTGCACTCCAGAAGCAAAGCTGTCCTGGCAGGGCAGGTCGAGGCACTGCAGCACGGTGGATCCGTCCCCACTGGGCAGACCAGCACTTGTGGGGAGTTGCTGTGGGGACCAGGCTGGTGCTGTCGGGGGGGGCACTGGTCCCTGCTCACCAGCTCACATCCTCAGCCCTCTTCCCTCTCCAGCAGCGAAACCTCTGTCTTATTCTTGCTGTAAACACCTGCTCAGATTTATCCATAATTGACACCTGATACATGTGTGTTTGTTGGGTTTTCCTCCTCCTTGTGACTTGCAGATTTCTTTTGCAATATCACGTTCTAGTTGTTGTCCAAGGATACCCTTGTGGTTGTGCTCATGATGAACCCTGCGGACTGCGTGGTTTGCTCTGAATTTCTGTTGAACTGTGGTTCTGACTCTGGTGATAGCCTTACAGCGGAGTATTTTATATAACTACACCAGAAATGCATCAATCTCCCATTAGTCACAGAACTAGGCTGACCCAGGCTGGAACTGTGACAATCCCTATTTAAAATCCTCCCCATATGGAACACCCTGAAGAGTTCCTCTGTCAGAATGCAATTCTCACGTGGACCGTAGGGGTACCTGCCCATGGCGTGTGCTTTTATTTTACGCTTTTGCAGTATCCTCCCCAGATCTGGAAGCAGCACAGCCACTGTGCTCCCTGCAGTGCTGCCCTGCATCCCTGAGTGCCCTGCTGCTGTGCGTGAGCAGGATGGAAACAGTTTGAGTGCTACTGAAATGCAGCTTGGGACGTGTTACATCTGTGCTGACTTAAAACAGAAAACAAACACAAAAACAGCGTCCAGCTGAGGTTGTAGGGATGGTCAATGGGCTGAAAGGCAGATTTTCTGTCCTGTTTGCAGCTGTTCCTGACTGCATGTGCAGGTCTTTCCTATCTGCAACTTGCAGGAGACGCACCAACCACATACTGCTTGTGAATTCCTTGCTGTACTGAAGACAGCAGGGAGACGAACCTCCTGGCTTGCATCCAAAGCCAGGATTTGTGCATGGTACGTGCTGTTCCAGCAGCAACCTGGGATTTGTTTGCTCTACTTATTGCATGGGAGCTGAGTTGAGCAGCCCAAGTCAGCTTCTCACGCTGTGTTTGCAGAACCCAAGTCACACACGCATCTGTGTGCAGGGCTCGGATTGCTGTGGGTGCTGTGGTAGCCAGCTTGGGGCTGAGCTGATAACCTTGAGCCTTTAACTTTTCCATTACTACACATGCATTTAATGAATCTTTTTTTAGTGGTCATTAAATGTCTTTGAAAGAAGTCTTTTCCTGCTGCAGGTGGTGTATAAAGAGATAGTAGTCAAAAATGTTCTGTATGTTGTCCTGGTCCTGCCTAGGAATGAGGACTGGGGGTGTTAGCACTTAACAAACCCACTCTGGTTTAGGGAAAGAGATATCAATGCTGCATTTAAATCAACACTTTGGCTGTGTCCCTGACTGAGGGACAGAATTCCTTCTGATTTCTTAGTAAGTTGAGTACAACCTGAGGAACGCTGCGGAAGCTGTTGCCTTTCTGAAAAGAAAAAAAAAATCACAAATGAAAAATACTGTAACCACAATGATTCTCTCAGCATAATTCACAAAAAATACTTAACATCTACTAAGTAAATATGATCTGAATCAGAAAATAACTCTGAAAGGCTGTTTCAGCTTAGCTAGACCAAATGAATGTCAGCCTGGTTAGTGCTTGATAATAAACACGCCCCTGCGTTCTGAAGTCACTACTGTGTGATCTGATTACAGCCACTGCAGCTGGCCCGGCTCCAGCCCACGCTCCCGTGGTCGCCTGCTGCCCTGTGAGCCCCGCAGCAATGCAGTGTGCTTTGAACTGGGGCTGGGGATGCTCGCCAGGATGGCACGTGGAGTGCTGGGCTCAGGGCCCTGCTGAGATGGCAGAGACATTGCTGGGTGGGTGTCACTGAAGGTCAGCGCATCGCCCTGCTGCGCTGCAGTTAAAGGTGGTTCTTAAGGATAACGGCTGCTCCTGGGGCTGCTGTTATCCTAAAAGCTGTGAATTTGGATACCAAGGGGAGTGGTGGGGTAACCATTCCCAGATGTGTTGGAGAGCTGTGGAGGTGTGGCACTGAGGGCTGTGGCTCAGTGGGCACGGTGGGGGTGAGCTGGGGTCGGATGTGATGTTCTCAGAGATCTTTACTGACTGTAATGATTCTGTGGTGCCAAGGCTAAAGCCCAGCCAGTGCAGCAGGGAAACCTGCAGTTGCAGAGTGCTGGACTGCTGTGCTCTCTCACTGGTGTGGGAGTTCTTCTGGCAATTAATGAAGGCTTCCATTTTTATTCTTCTGGAAGTAACTCAGAAAACTTTTTTGCTCTACTTTTTCCCGGCTCTGTAAAAGCAAGCTGGGTACCACAAGGGTGGCGTTTTGGGCAAGCCAAATACAAAGGGTTCATCTCGTCCGGATCCATGTTATGGTGTTTCTTGGCAGCTGGATCGGTGTTAGTGCCTGAACATCTTCAAAGGCTGTAAAAGAGTCACGTTATTCTTACATCGGTGACTGTGTCCAAGATGCCGCTCCCTGGACATCGTTAATGTGCAGGGTCTGTTTCCTATAATTCCAAAGCTGCTGGCGCTAAGGCTGATGTAGGAAATTGAAAATGATGTCTTTAAAAATGGGGGGGGAAGGGGGAAGAAACTGGAAATATCTTCTGAAAAGAAAAACGTGGTTAAATCTTTCCATGTTGCCTGTAAAATCAGAGAACAATCTCAATGCTTTTGTAACGGCAAGTTCTTCCTCAGCTCGTGGCTTCTGCAGTCCTGCAGGGCATCCCTTGGGTTCCTAGAGCTGCTGGATCAGAACAGGGGTGTCTTTGGGTACCAAAAGAGCCTGCTGCTCTGTGTCATTCACAGAGTGAAAGTGGCACCTCTTTCAACCTCAGTCATTAGTGTGTGTGTAGAGAGGCAAATTCTATATTAGAAGTTGTAGCATTAGATAATAGAAAACAGAACTGCTCTGTTTGCTTGATTTGGTTGATTACAGTGGTTACGCTAAAATAGACTATGTTTTTATATTCCAGATGAAAAGAATTAGGTATAAGTGATTGACATGCAAAATAGGAGAAGATTTGGGATGGAAAAGGATATTGTTAACTTCTATTTAAAAGAAGAAATTGTAGCTCAAAAATTGTGTTTAATGCTGTTTAATGGCTCACTAAGAAAAGCACCTGGAACAAGAAATAATTTCACTTGAACTGCAGGTCATTACTGGGTTTTTAATGATAGGGACAGAAGCCTGGAAAACTCTCAAGGGAAACGATGCAAGTTGTGGATGAGATACAAAGCGTGGTACCTCATTTCCTTGTGAGGTTCATCTCAAAGTTTTCCATATGTTTGGAGTATTCTCTAAAGCGCTTCAGTTACAAAAATCAGAGGAGTGCTCTGGTATTCTGATAAGGTGAAGCACAATGAGCCTGGGAGAAGCATTTAAAGCCTGTATTTGTGCAGAGCGCAATCTGCGTTGCTGAGATATTAACGCTTTCTTTGCTGAGATGAGGATATTTGCCACAACGTCAAGGGAGATGCTGTTTAGCCATTCTCTGCTTCCCATGAGGCACAGAAAACACCTTGTATCCCAGGCATCTTAACTTTTCAGAGCAGTTTTTTCAGGCTTCCTATCCCTGGTTGTTGAATGGAGAAGACGTATAGGCTCTTGTAACTGATGGACTTGCATGTAGTTTGCATTTACTTTGGTTTTTTGCAAGAAGGCATCTAATGTTTAACTTTCTGTAGAATTCTATGCTTTGCTCAGAGGAGTATGGAACGCTCGAGAAGTTTCCATGCTTCATTGTCTTTAATTTTTACCTGTTTCCACAAAGGTTTTACAGATTTCTTTTTTTAATCTGAGTCTTTATTGGGGCTGTAAATCACAATGCTTTATTGGGTTTCTTCTTTTTTTGTTTTGTTTTCATAAATACATATCATTGCCAACACAGGAAGACAGCTCCAGGATTAATAAAGGTGGAAGAGATGCAGGCTCTTCTACAGCTACGAATGTTTTCAGTTTATTTGTTGCTATTGAATTTGAGCTTTTCAATAAAGATGGAAAGGAAATGCTATTATTTTCCCACAAAATTGTGCCAGGAAATGAATTTGTTGTGATTTGGTTTCATCTTGGAAGCAGTGGTCAGAGCACTTATTGAACGTGTGCAATTATTACAGCTGTGGTCATCCTCCATGTGGCTCCAGAATGGGAATTGGGATCCATGGGGATTCCTTGGAGGCGGCACTCCATGTCCTCAGGTCTCCTGTCAGCCTGCACTCTCCTGCTCCTGCTGGAGGGGATGCTGAGCTCATTTCTTGCTCACTGGGTTTTATGCTGTGGATGCCTATAGGAATGGGCAGAAACTTTTTTTTGTTTGTTTAATAGAAGCTGCAGCTCCTTTATATCCAGGTGTGATATGTAAAACTCTACGTGTGCAGGTACGTGGGCTGTGGGATGAATCCACATCATCTGAAATTCAAGAATGCTTTTTATGGGACTTGAGTGAGGTTCTGCTCATCATCCAGGACCATTGTGCCTCTGTTGTAATTACAGTGTGACTAATGGGCTGAAAACACGACTTAGAATGGTTATATGGGAACTGTGTGGTTATATGGGAATTATGTTCCTTGGAATAAATGACGGTGGATAAAAAGCCCAACTGGAATCAAGGATGTAACATCTTGCAACAAAAAACATGCGTGTATGTGGTATGTTTGGATACAGAACTTCTCATTTTTAATAAAAGCATGCTCTTTTTTTCTAGTTTTCTTTCATTTCCTTCCCAGCACACCACATCTCTGTAGTGCTCCTTCCTGCAGCTCAGCTGTGCTGGATCAATACAGAAGATGGTGGAGGTCGTGTCAGACCATTCTCTATGAAACCAGCACTCGGGGACACACTTGTAGTGCAAATGGTAACACAAGATCTAGTTGCTTTTCTAAAATGCATGCACCAGCTGCACGGCCAGCAGCTTTCCAGATGGAAGCAGAGGGGGTCTGTGCTCAGGAGGTACCGGCAGTTCCCCACTTCCTCCCACTCCTCCATCAGGGCATCTCCAGACACCTGCAGAAAGCACAGTTACTGAATCCAGTCTGGAATTGATGAAAGCAGCTTCATGGGCACCTGGACCTTCCCCGTACTTGCCTTCCTTTGGCCTGCCCCCTTTCTCTTGGCTCGTTAGTGTGATGAAGATGCAGGTAGAATTTCTCTGCTGACTAGGATTTCCATGCTTGGGTGCGGTGCAAAAAGCAGGTAGTGGGGAGGAGGAAGGCTGGGCTCCACCCTGGCATGGTGCAGCTCTTGTTTTCCAAAAAGATGCTGCAGTGCCTTGAGAAATCACAGCAGTTTGGTAAATGTTATCTGTTCTGCTTTAACTTGCCCCTGAAGCTGGGCAGAGGAGACCTCCCAGCTGCGGTTAATCCCCATGGTGAGACCACCCTTTCTCTTTTGTTTGAAATCCCTGGATTGGTAGATAAGGGTGGTGGCATCTGCAGCTCCTCACTTTCTGGGCAGGCCCCCTGGGGAGGTCCAGCAGATGTTGGGACCGGCAGGGGCTGCACTGAGGTGCACAGCTAAGTGAAACTGCTGGAAAAGCTCTTCCCAAAGCAAGGCTCTCAGGACTGGCAGTTTCCTGCATAAGTCATCCGGCCTTGCTTGGTCCTATTGAGAATTTGTTTTTCTGTGCCTTTGAAATACAGCAGGAAGGTGTCAGGGGCTGTCCTTTTAGGTTCCTACCTGATGCCCTGAGGTTCAGAGCTGTAGCTGATGCTCTAAGGATGCACCTATCTAAAAGCCAATAAATAAATCTGCTGTCCCTGTGCAACTGGATCGGAGAAATTTTGTGGTCTTGTACCCTTTTCCCACACTGAAGATGATTGTGGACATCTCTCCCCACTCACACTCGTTACCATTCATTGTGTATCAGCACAAAAGAGTTGTTAGCTCTGCTGGTCATATTGACTGGAGGTTTGCCATCAGTATGGTAAGGCAGCTGTTTCTGGAGCAGTTGCTTGGGGGGCTTTGCATGTGTGTTTTGGAACTGCAGAGGATTTGGGGTTCTGTTTCTTAGCAGACTCGTAAAATTCTACCAAAGTCTTTAACATGGTGTATACTTTTAGCACTGCTGCTCTGCAGCTGTACAGTTATTGAAATGTTTTATTATTTTGATAACATTTTGAAAGGGATGTTTTCCTCTCAGCTTGAAGGAAGAAAATTGAATCCCCTTTGTGTTGTCTTAGGGCCATGAGACTTCGGTAGCAAAGGCTTTGTTTCCTGTGGCCGATGGTGCAGGAGAGGACAAGCCCTGTGCCTCGCAAGAGCTGTCCTTTGCAAAGACAGCCTAGCAGCACATTGATCTCAATGTGGATAGGTTACTTGTGGTCATAAAGACTTCCAAGAAATCCAAAGAGATTTGTGCTGTTTTGTGCTCTGGCAAGGAGCAGCAGGTAACATATACTGCAAAAACTTAAGAATAGTTTTTCGTAGACATTCTGGGAATTGTAGAATTATAAATTAAAGACCAATTTGTACTTGTTGATGAAAGAATTGTTGGTTTTCTCTGCCTGGTTTGATGATGTGGATACTCACAATATCCACTCGTTTCTTTTTATTTCCATGCCCTGACGTAGCCCACCTTGCTGTGCCCATTCCAGAACCACATCCCGACCAGGACTTTCCAAACTCCCTGCAGCTTTCAGGCACTCGGGTTGGGTCACTTTGGGGACTTTGAGTCACTGTGATGTTTGTTGGGCTCTGCCCGTGTCGTGCAAGGAGAGATTGACTTTGAAGTCACTCCTGGCTTGAGTTCTGTTGAGCAAACGTGGAGGGGGCCCTTGTTTTGTTGCTGTCCTTCTGGGTTATATTAGTTCATTCCTGGCATGGCGTGTCAGAGCAGCGCTTGATGGGTGACATAAAGGCCAGGCTTTTCTGTGCAAAGTGTGCCCTGTTGGAATGGGAATTCACAATGTGAAGTGAAAAGAAGATCCTTTTTTAGTGCTTTGTCCATTTTTTTTTTTTTTTTTTTTCTCCTTTCTTCTTAAAGGATGAATTTCCACATGTTTATGAAGAGCTTGTGTATTTCAAGGCTGTCTTTTTGCGAAGCAGGGTTGGACATGGGGCACTGATTGCCTGAAGAGTGAGGAAAAAGTCTCCACGCTGAATTTGGGTGCAAGAGTGTTTGGTTTGAAGTGTAAACTAGAAGTTAGCTGAAGTACGAAATCTGAAATAGCAGAGTGAATCTTGCTAAGGGAAAAATCCTCTGATGAGTTGCCTGTCCCTTCCTGGCTCAGGTGCTGGGAAGGAGCATTGCCTTTGTAAGGCTGGGTGGTATGGTGAGCACATGTGTGTGTTAGTGTCTCGCCATTGTTAGTGTGAGCATTTTTATTACTGTTTAATATTAAGCAGTTATTAAGCAGTCATTTGCACTACTCGCATGCTTCCAAGCTGCAGCTGAGAGCTGGATGTGCTTTTGTCCTTGGTTCAGCAGAGAAGCAACCAAGGAGCTGGGGCTGCTCTGCTCATTGGGTTCCATTGGGGAAAGGCTCCATGCAAGGCCAAGGTCAAGGAGTAGCTTTAACACACATCTAGATCTTCATCTGCTTGATTTCTTCCCTTGCTTCACCTTCCCCAGCAACACGTGAAAATAAGATACAAGATATGGACCTGGTGATCCTGTGGCTCCTTTGTTTTGGTTCTGTAGGCAAGCCAAAGAATTAATGAAATAAGTTCCTATAGCCACAATGAAAAATGGCTTGATTGCCAAGAAGCTGTCGTCCTAATGAACTTGGATAGTCTGTTTGTTGGAGACACCAGAAAATGGAAATGGGCTTGCATTGCTTTATTATATTCAAAAATAGACTTTAACTAGAACATTCTGTATTCTTTCCTGTTTGAGTAAAAACAGGGGCTGATGGAAGTTGAAAGCAGCAGATAAGCTGATGTGGAGACACATGTGGCTTCAAGCTAGTGTTCAAAAAGCAGAAAGACCATAATCAATTGAAGGTAAAAAAAAAGAAAATGTTGATAGTAAATACTCCTGTTCTCGAGGCATCGTTTCACGTCGGTATGAAGACAAGTTTCTATTAACTCCAGATAAATTCTTTTAGTAATGTGCACCTCATGCAGAATGGATGTTTGTCACCGTCCATCTCTGTTACTGGGGAGAAAAAATGTGGAAGCGTGTTGCTGTTTGAGTATTCAGGGCTTAATGTGAGAAAGCAATTCAATGTGGTCATCTGATGAAAATGCATTGCGCAGCCCATGTGCTGCTCTGGTTTTCAGTTGGAAAGGATCCATTTCCTTCATATCAATACTATAAGATTGAGAAAGGTCAGTTTTCTTTCTGAACACTGCTTTTTCCAGGGCTGTTCTTTGTACCTGGAAGGTGTTGTTTCGGTAAAGTAACTTAGATTCCCCTGTAGGTGTGGGAGGCAAAAAGGACCAACTTTCTGTTGGTGGAAGGTTGGATGGAGTGTCTCTCATCTCTCTGGGGCACCTGTGAGCTGTTGTTAGCAGATAGACGCCTGAAATGTTGAGGAGCTGTTTTCTATCTGTGAAATATGAATAGTGATATTGTACAAGTGTTCTTTGACCTCTTCCAATGAAACCCCCTATGGAAATTCCAGGAATTCAGTATCAAATGATGCATTTACCTTTGTTGAAGACTGACTGTTATTTACAGGTTTCTTTTCTAGGTAGAATAGTTGGTGAAATTCATGTTTTTTCTACAGTATGTTCAGAGGCCAATTAAAAATGCCATCATATAATGACTAATATGTTAATATGGACTTTGTGAGTGATCTGAGGTGAGCAAATAGCAGGCAGTGAAGGGTCATCCAGAGCTGTGTCCCACATCTCAGCCTATCCTCCTGAAGGGGAGGCACTGTCAAGGCAGAGCTCACCAGGTCCAGAATGCAGCTGGGACTAACAGGAGCTTCATTCCCACCATTAACTCAAAAATGAAAGCCTCCCAACTCCAGTTATTGGGCTTTTAGAACTAGTAGGATAGATGAATACACTGTGTTTTTGTTGCCTTTTTTTTTTTTTTTTGTTAGCACAAAAAGAAATAAAATATGTTAATTAAATACATTAACTACATTGCATGCCCTCTTCTTTAGTTAAAACAAAACCAAAAGATTGTTCCTTAAATATTTGTTTTCACCCAGTGCAGCCCAGACAAGCCAAAAGGTCGGACAGCCGTGGCTCAGAGTCTGCATCACTAGAAAGTGGCAGCTTGATTGATTTTCTCTGAATTTTTGGGGATTGTGAAGATAAGACTGTCATGAGGAGAGATCCATTCAGACAGTGGGATGCATCAGAATGATGCACCAAGATATATAAACTTCAAGACTGAAATGAATTCAGAGATCCTGGGGAGATCCCACAGAGTGACCAGGGGTTTGCTGAAATGCCAGCTTTCTTTTTTCTTATTTTTTTTTTCCCCTGACCAATATCTATTGGCTTTGAAGTAGCTTAGCTCAGGCCAAAATCTGTAGATGTTGGGAAATGAGCAGTTCTGAGGAAGGGAAAGCCTTTGTAGTCTGTTCAGACACAGAAATTGAGTGGGCAGAATGTTTTCTTTTTAATGTTGTATTTCCAAGCCTCCAGCGTTTGGCCCTCAGCTTTTGCCAGGTTGCACTAAAACCCATGCTGCAATTCTGAGGGGCAGCCAAGCTAGGTGCATCCTTGATGAGGAGAGATGATGGGAGGAGAGTGCTTCCCTCTGCTCCTATATTGCCCGTTGGTTGTGTGTTGGGGTATCAACTCATGGGCTGAAAGCTGATGGCTTTGAACATACAAAACGTGGCCTCTCCTGGGTGCTGCATTGGTTAATTGGGCCTGTGACTGGCATCATGAAAGCCAGCTTTGGTTACAGTGTATGCATTTCTTCAGTTGATTGGTCTGAAGGTCAGAAATTAAGAATTGTGCCGTTTGTGGCTGACAGTTCACAGTTCATTCACGTTTTAGTTCCCAGCCTCATGTCCACAACTCTTAAAGTAGAAATAATGTTGGAAATGATAGATGCCATTCCTTGTTGCCGTACTATTTCCAGTCTGTGGCGTTGTGAGAAGCACCAAATATTGTGACACATGTTGAAAAAGAGGTAAAAACAATATTAAATCCCATACTTAAAATGCTCTGTGAGATGAATAAGACAACTCTGTATCCTGTAGCGTGAATCTTGCTGTGTCAGCAATGCCCTTGCAATTGGAAGCTGAAACTGATGAAATTTCTATCAGGGATTTAGAATTTTAACATTTCCCTGTCATACTCTGCTCCTTTCAATTTATTTCAAAAGAAAACACTACAGAAATTCAAATGCAAAACAGTCCGGATGTCATCTGGAAATTATTTGACCTCTTACATTGGCTCTAAATGAAATCATAAACAAATAAACAAAGCTTCTTTCCAAAGATTAAAAAAACAACAACAACAAAAAAACCCCAAAGACACTTCATTTAATAGCTGGGTTAAAAAATAATTTGAAACTCAGAGGAGAGTTTTGTGTGGTACAAGACTGGAAGGGCACATTTCATGTTATGGTGAGCAGGGATGCTGCTGTCTGCTCAGCATTAACCCTGTGCTAGGGGAGGGGGGAATCCTTGTTGTGTTGCACAGCCCTGTGCTTCCTAAAGGTGGGGAGTTTGGGATCTTGGTACTCGGCTGCTTGGATGTCTTTGGAAGGCAGAGGGGAAAAGTTTTGCTATTCTGGAAAGAATGAGACCTTAATTCTGATATTTGGAAGTAGAATCTGAAGAACTTGCATCCAGAACCAAGTTTTTATTTACGCCTACATCCCGCAGTTTGGGGCATGGGGCCGTTCTGCTTTCTTTGTGAAGTGTGGTCTCATTTCTCTCCTTATCTCCCCCAACAACATGAGGCACTGCTGTATGTCTTTGGACGAAGCACTTTAGATGTAAAATGGGAGAAATAGAGCTTTGTTTGTTGTGCTGCAGACAGCTGGTTAGGATGCCATGGGGGCCTAATACAGTAGTTCTGCAGATAACTTTTTCAAGGAAGCCAACCTGGTTGGGAGGCGTGGAGGGTTTCCATGCATCCTGCCATGAAGACGATCAGGATCCTTCAGCATCTTTATGGAGATCAGAGGAGGAGTGATGGGGAAGCACTGCTGATGGCTGGTGAAAGCGAGGTCCTGTTCAGCCCCAAACTACCAAAGATTTCTTTGGGGCAAGAACGTAGGAGTCTCAATGGGTCCTGATGTCCAACTGTTCTTGAAAATATATTTCCTCCCTTTTGAAAATTTGTGAACTTTCTAGCGACCTGCGTGGTTGAATGGAGTAGTTGTACAGAAATAGGTCTTTTTGTTATGCAGAGAAGCTGTAGTAGGTGATCTGTGTTTTTGGTCCAGTTGACAAGAGCTGCTTTGAGGTTAGTCTTCAAGTCTCCAATGTACCACAAGCATAGAGGCTCCCTGGGGCTTGGGCAGTTGGGCAAAGCAGATTTTTTCTCTGGAGGTGGTGATGTCCATGCACTCACATTTGATTACTTATGTGTTTTTGTTAAGATAATTCAGCCAACACACCATATAGCAAAGGGTGATAGAAATTGAGGAATGTGGATTTTTTTTCTTGGCAGCTTGAATCTGGCTTGGAAACGTTTCAGGGAAAGGATTAAATCTTGCCACTCTATGGGTCAGGGTTGGGATCATTGGCAGAGGTAGGGAACGGCTGAACTGGGATCCGTGTGGCACAGAGGAGAATCTGGGGCTGCTGTTGGTGAGGGTGGAAACGCATAGGATGAAACGTGCTTGAGGCATTTCCAAACTGGCCGGGCTGTTTCCAGGAGCCTTAAGCTTTTTGAGTTTGTTTCCCTGTGGGATGGGAAGGGATGACAAAATTACGTGTGCAATGCGGGTTTCTGCCCGAGGTTGAGTGGGAGCACAAAAACACCCTGAGCTTGTTCAGTTCTGCTTGGTTTGCTGTTCGGGGGGGTGCTCAAATACCTGAAGTCCCAGGAGAGAAAACTGACTTTTTGCCCTACTGTTATTTGCTTTGTGAAATTATCCTGCTTGTCATTAGTTGGCCTGGTTTTGTGCAATGTGTGCATTGTATGCAAATTATTATGGTTAAAACAATGTCAAACAGGCTTACATTTGAGAAAAGTTAATATTTCTCTTGGCAGATCTAATGTCCTCTGCTCCCTGTGTGCTGAATTAATTTCTTCTCCAAGCTCTTGCTGCTTGTGTGTCACAATAGTGTCCAAATGACCTGCTGAAAGGGCTCTGCTTTCTCACAAAGGTGGAAATTCCTTTTTTAAAAATCCATATCAGATATGTGACTGCTTCCAGAATGAGATATCAAACCAAAAAGAAGAAAATTAAATTAAACATCTTAGGATACCAAAATAATGAAGCAAAACAAAAAAAGGCCTTAACCTCGTGTCTGGGTTTCCCTGGCTTGCTGTGCTGGGAGGCTCAGTGCTGGGGTGTGGGATGGGTCTGAACTGGGGCTTGGTGCTCCTGTCCCTGTTGCCAAGTGCCCCAGTAGTGGGATAAAATGTACATTCAGGATGCTGTTACCCAGACTCCATATGCATATAGCAATCAGTGTTTTTGGATGTGCAGCAAAAAGTGTCAACTTCATCCTCGGTCAGTAAGTGCTGAAAATGGAGAAGGTGCTGTGTGGGTGTTAATTGCTCCCTCTAATGTTGGGTCAAAGGATGCTGCTGATGCAAAGCTTCAGTAACAAAGTGGTTTTCAGCCGTTGCTCCAGCAGTTCTATTTCAGTATCCAGTAAGATGGTGCAGGTTTGTCAGGTGTAAAAGCATCCATCTGGTTTTGCACGAGCTGGCTGAGCAGTGGCTGTGTGACCAATGCGCGTGACATTGTGGCCTTTCCGATAGGGGCAGAGTCACCAGTGCCCTTGGTTCAGCTGCATGGAAACGGCAAAGCAGCACTGATTTTGCAGTTGCTTGAAACTGAGAATTTTGTGAAATGCTTCTAACTTATTTGTGCTATCTGGGCAACAAACCTCCTTGAGTTTCCTTTGTTCTTGGGCTCCATCACTGCCCGCTGTAAATGCAGGGCAATCAGCACATCCTTTGGATTTCCAGGTTTCTGGTGCTTCAGTGAAGGCACTGATGTGTGTCCCAGAGGACACCTCAGTGGATCTGGGGTGAGTGCAGGAGCTGGAGGTGGCACTGGACTCTGTGGCTCAGATTTGCTAGAGCAGGGAGAGATCTATACACACAAAAAGGTCTTGTGCTGAACCCATCTGTTATTCCTGTGTTTATTTCTCATTCTATCAACTTAAGTCCTGTTTCTGGCAATTGTTTATTTGCTTTGGGCAGTTATAGTTACATTAGTGTAAATATTTTCTAGTGATTGTCAAGTGGCCAGTTTACTTTAGTTTCTTGCAATTTCCTGCTATAATTAAAGGAAAATAAAATAAAAAATAAGTTTGGGGGTAAAAAGAAAAAAGCAACCCTGCAGAAAGCTTTGCTGTCTCAGGCAGAGTTAATACCTCTCAAGTGTAAAAGGGGCTTTTCCAGGAGGTGAGAACTGAAAAGTGCCATCCACAGGGCTGCAGGGAGCAATCTTTGGTGGCATGGCAGTGGCACCATGAAATAAATCTGCGTGAATTGCTGCTGCTGGAGTCAGTGACCATGGGAAACTTCTGGTCATACCCTCGTTCTGTTTATCTTCTTCTCCGTTCCATCCGTTTCCTATTGAAACTCATTTTTGTTGTTGCATGGGTGGATCAGAGAGCGTCTTTGGACCAGGAGTTTTGTATGTGTGCAAAGCAATTCATGCATTTGTCTGCAAAACATGCAACAGTCTGCTGGTTGCTATAACAATAATGGCATAACATGCTCAGAGCTAGAGCCATGCTGGGTATATGGAAGCTGGGAATTCCCCTTTCTCCATTGCGCAGATACCCATCTTCCTAAGTGCTTTCTCCAGTTTCCCATTCAGGTCCTGCATGGAGGGGCACAGCTGGCTCTGGGATGCCTGACTTGTGCAAAGTGCACTGCTCTTGTAGTGAGACGAGTGAGGGCTGGATCTCGTTAATGTTATCAAAGCCACTTTTCAATATGAGAGCAATTAATAAATGATTACAGAAAAGAAATGCAGCATTTGTTCCCTGATCGCTGTAAATAAGGTAATAGCCTTCTCCAGAGGGAACAGAGCTGGCAGGGGTTTCAGAGGGAACCATTGAACTGCACTGTTTGTTTGACATGTATTTAATGGTTTACCAAGCAAAGTCAGACAAATGGAAACTGACCTGTCAGTCAGCAGCTCACCTCTGCCTGTTCATGGCCCCTGTCATTCAGAGCTATAGCTGCTCTCCTCTGTGGCCCTGCAGCTGCTGGGGGGGTGTGGGGGGAGCGCTGGCAATAATTTGGGGGTTGAGACTTTCTGACTTTTATGCATCTGACACACAAGTTGGTTTGGGTTTGGTTATTTTGGTTGGTTTTTTGTTGGTTTTTTTTTTTTGGGGGGGGGGGGGGGGGGGGGGGATTTGAACTGGTTTGTTCATGGATTTACGGAGAGCATTTGCAAGATTTGCTCTGCTTTATGGTATTACAGCAAATGTAAATGTGTGTAATTCAACAGTGCCGGAGGAATATGAAGATGGAAAATGGCTTTTGTTGGCAGTAGGAAGATTTTAGAACTGTGAGAGGAGAGCAGGACAGCATTATAACTGCTAGCTCTTCTCACAGAGATAAAATAATCCTGCCTTGTGCCTTCGAGGGGGTGCATGTGCTGCGCTGGGGCTGCAGCCCTGGGAATGGAGAGCCATAGAGCTGAGAGCTGTGCAGCCCGTCCTCCACTCAGATGGATCTTGTTTTAGCTCCAACACAAGCAAAAAGATAAGAAACAGAAACATCAGCGCGAGAGCGGTTTGACAGCCAAGTTATGCAGAAACCAGATGGCATTCCTCATGTTTTTCTTTCACCTCAGTAACACGGGTTATTCCACCTATCTACCTCTGGGGAGGGAAACACCTCCCTCTCAAGCCAAGCCTAATGGCACTGAATTCCTGGCTGGTTGCAATGGGCTCCCTGGGTGCAGGTCAAGCAGATCCATGCAACCTCTACTCAGTGTGCAGCACTGACTTACAGATGTGTCCACTGACTTCTGAGAGCTCCCTGTTGCACTTCTAGGTGTTCTGTGCTGGAGGCAGGGAAGCACCTTTAAACATTTCACAAAATGTACAAGGGGGAATATTTGGGTTTGGATTTTTCTTTCAGACCAGGCACCGTTGCACGGCGCTCCTGAAATCCCTCTGGGTTCCATCCTATAACGCAAACTGGCTGTGCCCTGCACAGCTGGGGATGTAGTAAATGCTGAAAGGCTGGTCGTGATTAATGACTAATAATCAAATGACAGCAACCCAGTTCTTGGAGGGATGAGTCAGATGTGCTAGAAACTTTTCATCTGCAGGGGAGAGAAGTAAGGGCTGAAGCAGTGGTTTGAAAATGTCATGATCTCAGAAAAGACTGCTACCAGCGTGCAGGACTTTTCCAGGATACAGATGCACAGACCCAAAGACGTGGCAGATGCAGATAATGAAGGCCAGACTGGCTTCCAGCCGTTCATTGTGGCCTCATGGATCATGGTTTAGAGAGCAAAAGTGGGAGGCTAGGATCTAGATACGGGGTTTTTTTTTTTTTTTCTGATGTTCAGCACTAATTTCCAGCTATTACAGTCTCATACGTGGTTAGCTGCCCTTCCAAAGGCTTCATTTATCTCTGTTTCAGAATTCAGCAGCAATATATCTATATTCATGCAGGACTCTCAAGGTTTCTACTTTAAGTACTTTTAGATCCTCAGGTGAAATTAGATCCAGTTCTTCAGTCATTTAAAAGCGTATCCTGGAACCCAGAAGACAAAATTGAAAGCAGAATCCAGCTTATTGTGTTGTGTTAAACTGAAGTCTGATTTCAGTTAAGATCTTGGCAAGATGTGGTGATAGGCATCGCGTAACAATCAATGAAAGATGAAGGCCAACCCCACTGCCCTGCTTTGGGGAGGGACCTGCCCACTGCTCTGGCTTTCAAGAACCAGGTAGGCTTGGAAAGGCTTCTTTTAATAATGATAATAAAGCCATTGTGTGATTACAGAAATGTACAGTTGGGAAGATAATGGCTCACAAAATGACTCAAGCTGGTGTATCTGGGGAGTGAAATCTCATGTCCTGGCACTGTTATGCAAACAGGATCTCTTACCGCCGTCTCACCTGTGTCCCTGTATCAGCAGCTCTGGACATGTGGTCCCACTGCTGTGCTTGTCCCTAACACCAAACCAGAGGTGCTGGGCGCCTTGTGTGTTTCCCTGTTTCATTTCTCTGAGCTTGTTTCCTGTTTGGTATGGTATTTTGCACCATTTTTCTCAAACTTGGCCGCTTCGGTGTACAAGTGGAAACCGATGGTAGCATCCAAACTTAATAACATATTGGATAGCTCTGCTCACAATAATTGCCTCTTTCTTTTCATCTTATTTCCATGCTTGAAGAACAACAGTACCTCATCTCCTTAAAACTTTGAACCCTGTCCCTGGATATCTTTGCTGATGCCAAGCGGTGATCCAGCATTTGTTCAGCTGATCTCTGAGATCTGCAGATGACACAGAAGTGAGGGATCTGCAGCTAAAAGTTTGCACCTTCAGTATTGTCAGAAATAAGTTAAATTTCCTTTTTGATCCCTGAGATGCTTTTTGCTATTAAGAACAACAACTCATGTAGTTCCTAAATGCCTTTCTATCCCATCAAACCTGCACTCTCTCCCCCCCCCCCATTTCAAAATTGGAAAAGAAAATGCATTACTTTACAGATGACTGGAAGCTTGGAGCTGAAAACAGTCTAAGTACCCTTGAAAAATGCATTTGGGAATGAATTAAGCATGTAGAAGAAGCAGCTGAACAAAGTCAGTCTCTCCATTCTGGCTTTGAGCTATTTGCAAGACTGGTGATTCTGAAGCAGCCAAATAAAACAAACGATTCATCAAAAGAGATTCATCAAGTAAGCAAATGGAAGCAGTTAAACAAATACGGCAGTAATTTTGATAATTGGGAAACTAATGTGCACTTGCAGGGCTCCTCAGAACACCTCTCGTCTTGGAAAGCTGGGAGCTTGGAAGCAGCTTGATGCAGTGTGCTGGCCCAGGAGAAGACTTCAGTCTACAATGAAGTTGTTACCAAAACGTTCCCCAGATGTGTGAGCAATAGATCATCCCCTCCTCGCCCCGAAATAAAAACAACCACTGTCACTGAATCTGGGCCAGACCAGACCCCAGGCACGGTAGAAATGGGTTCTAACAGAGTTGGCCTTAGCAACTTCTGTTGTTGTTGGCTTGTGCCGTGTCTTTCATTGTGCTTGCTCCCACCTGGTGCCAACCACCAAGGCATGGCACGTGCCAAAGAAATGTCAGCACGCTTTCTGGTATCTCAGCTATGTTTCTGTGCATGCCGATGCACCTATTTGTCTTCAGGCCTTCCTACAGCTGTTTTGTGCTCGGTTTCATTGCTGGTTGCTCAGCGCCCGTATTTAGCCTTCAGCAAGCTGTCAGCCCCACTGCCATCTCAGCAGTGAGCATCGTGGCTCTACAGCTGCTCACCTTTGTTGCCTTTCCTGCTGATGGCAATTGCAATTAATTGTAAATCAATTCTTCAGGTGCAAGTAGCAGCTGGCACGAGTGCTGCTCTTCAGTTAGTCAGAAATTGCTTTGATAGACCAGAATTCCAGCATGTGGCTGCCGAGACCCCAGCGTGTTCCTGCTGGAAGCTGTGCAGCACAGGTCGGATACAGCAGTAAAAGGGCTCACACTGTTTGATGGTTCGCACTTGCTACCATTCTTCCCAAGAAGTGAATATGGCTATAGCACGTGTTGGTTGTGTCTGTATAATGGAAACTGTATTATCCATAAAAGTTCATCTGTTCTTTGGTTGGAAGGATCTCGGGTGGGTGGGAAAGCTGTTTGCTCTCAGCGAAGCCAGCGCCTGCCCAGGGCCGTCAGAGAAGGCGGTTGTACCTTAATTACATCCTCCAAAGAGGAGAAGCTTGGTGATAAAAATGGAGCGTGGTGAAAACTCGTGGTCTAAGTATTGCATTTCAACAGAACAAATGCAGCCTCTCTACAAAGAAATACCTTTTCTCCCCCTTTACATCTCTCTAAAAATTTTTCGTCACTGATTTCATTGCATTATCAGGACTAAAATGAGAAACATTGCTTACGAGCAAATATAGCATTTGAATATGGGCCAGAAATTCCTTTTACAGTATAAGCTTTTGTGTGAAATAAAAGCCAAACAGCTGCTCACAGCTGAAGTCTGAGTAAGTGATCTAATGCTATTGCTCTGGTCTCAAATTTGAGAGTAAATTGTTTCTTTGCCAAAGACATTGTGCCAACCTACCTGGTCCCAATTTGTGAGAACAAAGTACGTTGTTTCTGCTGCTCTGGGGGTGAAATCATTTTTATTTGACATTTTTTCCATCGTAATTTCAACCCTGATGTAGGAAGGCTCCATAAGGCTGAGACTCTTCTCCCTTCTAGTTCTCCAAGTTATGCTTGAGTAGGATAATGCCTCTATGACAGGCCAGTCTAGCGTGATGTATGGGTGTATTTAATATATCTGGAGAATCTTTTTTGGCCATTCATGCAATTGGCTTTTGATATTTTGCTGTTGTTTTCTTAAATCTTCTTTTCTCAAGTCTTCTGTCCTTACTTCGTCTCCTGCTTCTTTTGCAGTGCTCTTCCTTAGCTGTTCTCCATGCTTTCCCATGTAAACCTCTTCCCAAGAGCTGACCATGAGACCACCACAGCCTGAACCTTGAGGTTGTTGACATCAAGGCGCTTCCCCTTAGGGAAGAGCTTAACTGGGGACAAGGTAGATATTAAGATAACCAAGTGGCTTCACTAAAAATGTCTGTGAACTTTGAAAGCTGCTTAGTAGGGAAGATAACCAGGAGCTAATTGATGCAGGACAGTTGTTTTCCAGTTGTCTAATTCTCCTCCATGCAACCACCACACCTGTATGTTACTGGGAGGCTGGAGGGAATGTTTAAAATAAAGGTACTGTGCCTCAGAGGTGCTTTAACTTTAACCAGTGCCTTACAGGCTTCAGGAAAAAGGTGGAATTTACCAAGAAGGGAACTTTCCTATCAGTAGAAGGGACAGAATATTTTGCTACATGCCTGTTAGACATGGGTTCTATCTGTCAAATCTACCGCTGTGTGCTTGCCTGCTCACAAAAGGTTTTAATTTCCAAAGAATCTAAAGAAATTGCTTCATGCTCACTGAACTGTGCTGTGAGTGTATTGTTAGGGCTTAAGTTCCTGTAAGGTTTATTGCAAATGTATGGACAAGGAGGGAAGAAAAAGCCCCGTGGTGAAGACGTGGTGACATCCTCTCCTGTGATGGCAGCTGCCTTAGCTGGTAGCCAGTGGTACAGGTGGATCTCAGAGCAACTCCAGACTTGTTGTAGGGCAGAACAGAGGATTTACTAAAAACAAAAGCTTGAGGCATGTACTGTATTTAGAAGTTTGTGTTATTTATTGAGCGTTTTTCTATTTAAAGAAAAAAAAATGCATCTTTTAAGAGTTTAGATGTGTTGTTGTGATATGCACAGTTATAAAAATAAAAGAAATATGATGGTCAGAGAAAACGGGTTAAAAACCCCTGAGGCCACCTAGTCTGTTTCCTGCATGCGTTAAGTGGTCTGCCCAATTTGCATGGTGCTTTTATACCTGCATTTCAGCTGGCTCCCCTTCCATCCCACCAGCTGCTGGGTAGATGTTTTCCTGATAGCGAGCAGCATCATTTTGCATCTGTTGCCACCATCATCAGACAAATCTCCAGCTCTCCAAGGTCGCAATAGTGTTAATAATAGCCCTTTGCTGCGTGCTGAGTGGCATTTTAATAGCGTTACTCTGAGTACCTCTCCGGGCGTTGTTCCAGGAGAGCAGAGTTCCTGACAGCTGAATCATGTTTCCTTTAAATTACATTGTCAAAAAGATTGTTGTTCTTGTGCGTTGTGACTGGCACCAGCAGTAAATTGGGTAACATGCTGTTGGATACCACCTCCTGCCCTATTCTGTGCTGCAGCATCATTTATCTGGCAAAATCCTCTCCCAAAACAGTGTTGTGGTTTTCTGGCTTCAGAGGTTTGCTGGTGGCAAACTTGAATGTAAGGTTTTTCCAAGGAAATGTTAGCAGGTGGATGTATCCCAATGTGCTTTTGTTTGTAACTGCATTTATTTGTGCCTTGGGATCAGATACTCTACACTGGACAAAATTATTCTGAAGCAGCCAACATAATGTCCACAGTTTAGGGGTTTATTTGTGTAATGCTGCTATCGTTGTGATAAAATCTGATTAATTTATTTCCTGCTTAGTGCTTTGGTTTTTTGCTTAAATTTCACAAAGGCTTCATCAACATCAGCATGTTGCTCGTCACCTCATTGCGTCATTGGAGACGACAGGATTTTGGGAAGCTAAACTGATGTAATACAATTAGGTTTTCAAAATCAGTCATTGAAATCAGTCAACAGTGTTTGCTTCTGGCCAAGTTCAGCTTAAAAATAGAAACTCCAAATGGCGCCGGTAGTCACTTCAGAGCAAAAAAAAAAAGTTGTTCTTTCTTTAGTTTCCCTTGGTCTGCAGTGTTTGCTGGAATATGTGTGTGTTGGTGGTTGCTTACTTGCACAACCACACAAGAGAAGGTACTTTTTCTTGTATTTATTCCACATGGAAGGACATGGTTATGTGGGTTTTGTTTGGCTTTTTCTTCCATTAAGGTGAACTTTTGCTCTGTCACTTGAAGGTGCAACAGCGTGGAATCTTGGTCTGAAGATGATGCAAGCAATGAAAATAGGAAGAGTTCCCAGAGATGGCTTACATTTCTTTGATGTGTTATTCTTGTCGTTGTGACTTGTCATAGTGCAGTGCTGGATCAGTTTTGAGCAGGAAAGCTTCACTTTTTATGTTAACGTTGGTTGGTCACATGGAAGCTAAATCTGTTGGCAGTGTTAGAGTGATTGCTGTAGGGTTGATCTTGTGATCAGCTGGGCCCAATCACTCACTTGCTTTGTGGTTTGCATATGGCAAATTGCATGCTTGCTTTTAGGAAGCTGAGAAAGAAGGTGTGGAAAATCCTGCCAAAATGAGGCACTGACCACAGCCTACATCTTCAGAGGTGCTCACATTCATCTTTTCCAGCCTTGGTGATTCTATGGGAAGTGGTTTATTGGGAAATATTGGTGATAGGTGGATGGTTGGACTTTGAAGGTCTTTTCCAACCTCGGTGATTCTATTCTACAACTTTTAAATACAAAGAATATGATTGTTTGCTTAAAATCTACATGGTATGTATTTCTTTGTGTAGTTACAAGGATCTTTTCTACGGATGAGAAATTGTTACTCAGCTGTTCTCAAATTCTTGCCTTGCCATTTTCACTTTTCCTGTAGTTACTGCATGTTGAGTAATATGGGAAATGACAAAGAACACTTTAGTTTTTGCTGTGGGATCCTGGATCTGGAACAGCTAATTCCGACTGCAGATAATACTCATTAGCTTTGAGTACTTCCGTGCTCTAAAAATGCAATTCATCAAAACCCAAGTACTTTGTGTCAGATCTGAATGTTGCACTAGAGATTTTGTAATCCAACATGTCAAACTTGTTTAAATGTGAGATTGTAACTGAAAACCAAAGGAAGCAATAAGTGCTTCATTATCTTGCTTACCTTAAGGAAGTGTCTTGCAGTTCTTGGGGGAAAAAAGAGAATAGGTGCCTTATTGCAAGAAATGCACAGCCATTCCCTACGCTGTAGGGGTATTCCCAACATCTGTATGCATTTCTTATTATCGCAGGCAGGCTGGTACTTTGGGCAGATTTATTGATGCAAGCAAAGCAGTACTGTACATTGTAGATAATTGAGCATCCTGGTCACCAGGGACTGCTTCAGTACTGGTGACTTGCTTCTTCGAGGAGGTGGCTTTGTGTTTGCAAATGTTTTAGCAGAAAAAAGCCAAGGTGCAAATGCGTCCTGAAAAAGCAGTCTTTGAGGGTATGTTTGCTCATCTGTTGTGGGTAACAGATGGGTGAGTGGTGCTTTAGTTTGCCTGAAGATGCTATAGTAAGGCTGATGAATTTCTACCAAATGCCATTGGAGGGCTCCAGTGTGAGTTTCACTTTGCTCCTCTCCCTCAGCTCTACCACCGAATGGTTTTCTAGTTTGCATCCATTGCAGATAAAGGAGTCTGTTTATTTGCTAGATTCATGTTGATAAAACTGCCTGACTTGACTGAACACATACCTCGAGAAGCCTGATTTGTTCAACTTTTCTCAGAGGTTGGAGTGTGTAGGAGCACATGGGTGCAGTGAACAGAGACAGCCACCGTTCTCATAAAGCAACGCAAAGCCCTGCGTGTGTGTGCAAACATTCGTGCTTACACTCTGAAAGCTTTTCGAAGCTACCATCTCTGTCCAGGATTTGCACCAGTGCAGATGTGGGTAGCTGAAATCTGCCGTGTAAACCTTTCTACCTTGCATATGGCAGCCTACACAGCTGCCAAAACATGCATCCTCTTGTTTTAAAAATAAAGTGGGGTGTTCTCCATACATCTGCTCCTGCCCTGTGTTTTGCTGCAGCTTTGCCAGGGTATTATCAGAAAATGGCCTGACTAAGCCCAGCCATAACAAAGGGAAAAAAATTCCATGTTTGATGTAAGTGCAGTTGTGGCTGTATTCCAGTCACTTCTTAATTTATATCTCAAATTCAGTTTATCTTCATGCCCTGGTGACTAAACAAAAGAGCTGTATGCACTTGACTGTTTGAAGAAGCTGTCTCTGGGTGTGAGGAAAAAGGGAAAAATGATTTAGGAGTGGGGGTGGATTCAGAATGCTCAGCATATGGCACAGTCTCAGTTGCTGTAAATGAAGCACAGTCGGCATTTCAATTTGTTTCTATGTTTATTATATATATATATATATACATATATATATATATATATAATTTTACTCTTTGAATGGTCTTGAATATTATTTTTCCTTCTGCAACAAGGATCCAACCATGGGAAGGGAAACCTTTGTTGGCTACGATTAACAAAAACACTTAAGACCAAAGGCAAATTTGGGATATTTAAAGAGCTGTGCCAAACCAAATTGAATGTACCTCATGTGCTGGCATCACTGGTGTCATTGGTGTTGGTGGTCATTAAATTTGGGATGTAGACTCTCTGCCATATCTTCTTGAAGTGGTTTATCTGTTTTTCCCCCCCCAGGTCCATGCCCCATCTCATCCCCCTCACTGGTATCCCCTCATTTTAGCTCAGCTGTTGTTAAAGAGAAGTTTGTGCCTGTAAATTTCTGGTGTAAAGGTTCTGGACTGCTCCAGGCAAAGCATAGCCGCAGATGTGCTGCCCAGCTGCTCCAGTTTGGTTCGTGGAGCTCTTTTCTTCTCTGAGATTGAGCACAGCTCCCCAGCATGCAGCATCCTCCTCCTTGCATCCTCGTTCAGGAAGGTCTGCATGAAGGTATGAGAAAAAAAATAATCCTTTGCTTTCTTCTGTATCTTGAAAGCAACTGGCTTGCATATTGAACTGTGAGGAGGTTTTTCCACTGTGATAACCAGACGTTGTTTTCTGGGTGGCTTTTCTACTAACATAGAGCATAGCCAAAGATTTCAGAGTTCTTGGGGTCCCTGGACCAAATTTGAAATGAATCTGATTGGATTTTTTGTTTTGTTTTTATTTGGAAAACTGTGGGTGTTTCTAATCTTTGTCTGGTGTTTGCTTGAGTCTTTGGGTCCGTTGGAATCCAAAGCCAAGAGGGTTCATGCAATATGTTGTGACCCAAAACTGTTTAATCTCAGTTCCGCGGTCTCAGAGTCTGCAGCCCAACCTGAGTACCTGATGAGTATCAGCTGAGCAAGCATTGCAGGGGCTGACTTCTGTCCATGAACCATAAAGCTTTTCCCCAGGGAATAAGAAAGTAAATTGGCCTTTGTGCAGGAACAGCTCAAGTAGGGCTGCAGTCTCAGTGCTCTACACCAGACCCTGCGGTACGCTGCAAAGGTCTCCTGCCTTCTAAGTAAAGCCATATGGGAAAAAAAATACCAAAAAAAAAAAAAAAAAAGAAAAAGAAAGAAAATTGCTTTTCTGAGAGTGGCCGAACCAACCAATTTGTTCAAGCTATTCTTCTGGTTGACTCATTTTCAATGGGGGCTTAGGGGGGAAGTAATTTCATTGAAGACAACTTGAAAACTGCCACAAGGAGAAGGGGAAGCAATCTAAATGACTTAGAGCTCATGAAAATTAAACATTTTAAGAGTGCCAAGCATGTGAGTGGGTGAGCCCTCCAAAACTGTATAAAGCTTCATCCCGTGTTAGAACACAGTGGGTTAGAGGCAATGGCATCTGGAGAAAGAATCTCTGAATGTACCTTGGTGCTTCTGGCTGAGATCACAGTATGGTGTGGCTTTGCTGGGCTGTGATGTTGGGTACTTTTTCATGCTGGCATTTAAAGCTCACCTTCATTTTGGTGAATACCAACTTACCTAATGTCCGACTGTGACATAGGCAGTAATTTGCTTATAAAGTTGAGGTGATAGCTGGTTATCCCCCTAAGTCTGACTACGTCCAAATTGTTTTAATTTTAATGACAGGCAACACACGTGGTGCATTTTACATATTAGACCTGTTTTCCTGGTATTGATAGATTACAGAGTTAGTAGAGCAGCCCAATTGACATTGGGTAAATTAGTTCAAACAGGATTAATTTACAGCTGAGTCAGTGCAGTCTGTTTACCAGGAACCTTTAACCTTTTTGAGCATCTATTCCTTAGGTGCTCTTTCTCATGATGCTTCCTAATAGCAATGCATTTCATGCTTTTCCTTTGTGTTACTACATCTGTCATCTCAGTGGAAAGCTCATGGTGTTGTCAGAAGTGGCATGCTGTGCTCTGGATTAGGGCTGTTTAGCTTGAACGTGACAAGTTGTTTAAAAGCAGACTGCTTTATGCTTCGGATCCATTCTCCTCTCCAAAACTGTCTCTCGTAAAAATGTAAATAAAGAACTCCCAGTGCTGATACAGAGGAGCTTGGTATGGTCAGAAGAAAGGCTCAGCGATTACCCAATTGACGCTAATGCAACATAAATCTTAATTATATTGAACAAGCATCAAACTGCGAGATCTTAGGAGATGGAGTCATTAGGTAATGGCTTACAGCTACCATTTATCTTCAAACAAATTCCCTGGCCTCCTTAATGCCCTTTGTAGTCTCCTGAAGGGGTCTGAAAGGAGATGTTCTGTGTGCTCTGCCCAGTGCTCTGAAGTTGGCCCTGCAGGACGTGCTCTTCTGTCTCCTGTGCTGAGAGGAGGTCAGGATGATGCTCAGGCAGGCTGCACACCTGATGGCACCTCCATCACAACGGGGCTGTGGGCTGCTGCCAGCGGTGCTCTGGGTACGGCGTTCTCTCATTCAGCCTCCACTGAAGTTCTCTCTCTTATCAGAGACTGTTTTGTAGTCAGATGTCCATTGGCAGCAGGATCCTAGCCCTGGTTTTCAAAATACATTTTTCCTGCCTTTCCAAATCCACTTTTTTTTTACTTCTTTTTTTTTTTTTTTTTTTTTTAAGATAAAGTCTGCAAATGGAATGGAAGGCAAATCTGTCTTTGTTCTCAGCTTTCATTTCTCTCAGTGGGTGCTGTACTCATAGTTCCAAGCTTTACTTATTATTACAGATCTCCTTCTGGAAAGGAAAGGTCACAGAGAATATATTGCATGACGTAGAGGTGTGAAGGAGTAATAAATCCCTTTACATTTAAAACAGGTTTATTTTTTTTAAAAGGCAATCTTTGCTTTCTCACAGGTTTCTCACATTTGCCATCCTGAGAGCCTGAGCTCCACATGTTCACCCTTCAGTACCACACTTGCCTTTAGTTAGCTGCAAGCACCACTACCAATATACCAGGCGCTTGCTTCAAAACTCAGCCTCTTCCTCCCAGGGCTCTGTGAGGACATCCCCTGCCCCCTGGGTGCTCACAGGGGAGGCTGCTGCTGTGGAGTTTTTTTCACCTTTTCATAATGATAGGAGAAAACAGAGAGAAAGGGTAATTTCCATCAGCAGGCTGTTATGTGGGAACTCCTGACTCAGATTAGTAAGAAAAGGTTCCCATTCCTCACTTGGATCGTTGCTGTCGTGTGTGAAACTGCAGCAGCCACTTGTGTGGTGCACGGATTGCCCAGAACTGCAGCTGCACCGCAGAGCACAAATCTGTATGTAGTTTCTACAACTTTCTTCTGAGTTTTTGGAGCCCAGATCTCTCTACCACATTTCACGATGACTTCAAAAATTCCTTCCTACCTTGCCTAGGTGCATCTCTCTCCCCTTTTTCACTGTACCGATGTACTTTGTGCAGGAGGCTGGCAGCCTGTGTCTGTGGGAGGCGAAAAGAGGGGGGCAGGCGGTGCTTTGGGTGCATGGGGCAGAGCTCAGTTTGCCCATCTCTAACCCTCAGCTCTCTTTCTACAGGCCCTCCAGGGAGGCGAGGGAAGCCCGGACGGCGTGGAGAGCCTGGTAAGCACTGCAGTCACCCCCTGGTACCGATGCTGTTATGTGTCTTGTGGGCTGGCTCCTGCTCAAACCCAAGCCTGCCCAGTGGGAACCTGTATCTTTGCTAAGTGTTTTGGTTCTGCATCCCTGTCGTTTCGCTTTCTGGGGGATTTTCTTTTGTGTTGTGAATTGGGAAAGCACTGATCTTGTGTCAGCAGGAGAGCAGGGCTCTTCATGTTCTGCTCTTAGGTTTGAATGTGGTTGGAAAGGGGAGAGATGTGGACTGTGTTGCTCTTTTAAGGAGAACGGTTGCACCTTGTTGAAGGAAAGTACCCAGAAAGGCATGTCAGAGACCAACAGATGAAGTTTTATACTCCTCATCTTTTAATAGCCGTTGAATCTGAGTGAATGAATGGGGACCAGGCAGGTTTTTTCTTATCCAGGAGGCTGCTCTCTGCTGCTGTTGACTACAGTAGATAAACTACTGCGTTTTCTAAAAGCATAACTTTATGGCCAGCCATTTCTAATGTTTGGTTTTTTTTCTTTGTTTTAACTATGGGGAGAGGGAATCAGGCTGCTAGTGCTGTGGGCCAGGAGCTGGTCTCTGCGGAGGGCAGGCAGGCACTTCCATTCCTTTCATTGCTGCCATCTCACTGTGTGTTTCTGAGGCATCACAAAGCATCAGGGAATCCTTGCAGCCAGGGCAGGGATACTGCTCTCATGGTGACAATGGCAGGTCGCAGTCCGTTTCACCAAACCCCATTTTCCCAGCAGTTGGGCTGTAGGAACAGCCACCAGCTGACTTTGATTTTTATATTTGTTTTTAAGCATCAGAGCACTCTTGAAAGCCCTTAAAGGATACAGCATTCAACCAAGGGCAGCTGGCAAGGACTGCCGTGAATTTTTGTACATTTATACACATATTCATGCAAGCATTTCCAAGGTGCCTCTAGCCCTTATCAAAATTTAGCAGCACCAAATGTGAGTATGCCTTCATATTTCATCTGTCGTCTTGCTTCAGATGAGAGCTTCTGAAGGCTGCTCTGGTTATGCCACAGCACATCCACAAGTGCTCTGTGAGCAGATTGGCACAAGGGTGGAGTCCCTGAGTCCTGCTTGTCCCAGTGCCCTCAGGGCAGTTGTGAGGATAACTCCTTGATGAACTCCAAGCAAATGTGGAAGGCAGAGTGATTTGTATCATCAACACTGCTGTGGGGTTGTGGTTTCTGAAGGTTTTAACATCATGTTGCAGCTGTCCATGCATCCCATTGGAGAAGCAGAAAGCTGCTGGTGAATCAACACAGGACCAACAGGAAAGTTATAAGAAGTTATAACATATTAAAAAAACCAATAGTTACTAATAACATGCATCTTTTCTCAAGTTTTATGCAACTGAGAAGAAAATCAAGAGGAGTGAGGTGTTGGAGAAGGAAGAGCCACAGAGCACATGCTGGCAACGGGCCTTGGAGCTGATTTCCTCTGCAGCACTAGGCTGGCAGCAGCAAACACCTGTGTGCACCAACACACACACACTCGATGGGGCAAAGCAGTTAAATCTGTGTAATGCAGGGCAGCCCCGAGGCCTGCTCTGCTCTGCTGCAGATAGAAACGTGGAGAGCAGACTTCCCTCCGTATGTTGCTTTTGGCTGAGCTGCCAGATGTTTGTTTTCATAGATAGCTTGAATATATATTTCTATATTTGAGAACCTGACCACACATAAACCAGGTGCTTGTTCCTTCGCTGCAGCTGATAAATGTGAATAAAAAGCTGTTTGCCTAGCATGATAGCATCCATCCCCAGGGGCCAGATGTGGTTATGGTCTTACAGCCTGCAGACACTGTTGTCAAGCCAGGAGACGCAGTGCTGGTTCCAGCCCTGCCAAAGGGAGAGCTTTTCCTGGCAGTTCTTAAAATGGTAACATTGAAAACACCTTTCTGATTCATGTTGAAACTTTCAATCTGTATCTCTTATAAACAAGCAGAGAAACCTTGAAGAGATCATCCTGTCCCTTTTCAATCGCACTCTTCTGTTGATTTAAACCAAGACTCAATTTTACTTTTTTCTTTGGCTCTGATGGATTCGGATCATAAAGAAAATTAACCTAACAGCTCTCCGTTTCTCTAAGAATTCATCATCTTGAAAGCACGCTGAGGCAACTGCTGTGCCACAGGAAGGCGCTGTAAGAGATGAGCTTTAAACCAACTCTGAAAAAAAGTGAACCGTTTGGATTTCGAAACGGGGCAGACGTGTCACACGCTCTTCAAGAAGGGTGTGAAAACATTGGGGTAAACCACTGGCGGTGGCTTGAGCATCGTGATCCCTTCACCTCCTCGCCCACCATAAATGTGAAGCTCAGATATTCAGGGAGCGATCCTGCGGCTGTCAGCCCTGCTAAACAAACTCAGAGTTATGGAGGCGAGCGGTGCTGTCTGACCCGCGGTATTTACGCGAGCGGCCATCTGGCCCTGGGAATCTCCACTGCAGCTCCCGCAGGGACCGGCTGATGCCACGGGGCACGTGTGCATCTTGGAGCAGCACAACGTGGTCCTGGCTGTCTTTGTTCTGCTACAGCACAGCCCCAGATCCATGGAATGGGGCTGATTGCTGCACGCCAGCTGCTGCTTGTCCATTGGAAATAAAGCGTGGCATGGAAGGTCTTTGTGCATCTGTCCTCAGGAAGTGTTGGTGCATGAAAAGAAAGATGCATTTTCATTAATGCAACCTTATGTGCAGTTTGCAGCCTTTTACAAGAAAAATGTGGAAGACTTTGAACCTTTTGCTGCTGTGGTTATTCCAGACAGCAAGCCTGCACATCTGAGATACAGTTTTCTTCCCATGCTAAACTCACCTTCAGTGATGTCTTCATTTGAAGTAAGAGCTGGATCTGGACATTTTCTGGATGCAAGCCTCTGATTCTGACAGCAGTAGCGTGGCTGCTTTGGGCACAGGAATTGCCCATGTGGGTATGCCTGGAGAGGGGCTGTTATTTGACAAAGTGCTATTTCATTGAGAAGCGTGGATAAAAGCTGCTGTCTCTGGCGGCAAGTTTTGTTTACAGGAATTTTGTGCTTCAAAAACACTTCTAGGGAAAAGGTTTTGAAATTTTGAAATGAGATAAAACAGCCTTCACCCCCACCCTCCCTTGTTTCCAAATTTACATTTCACTGCAGTTGTTTCTTTAGCTTGAACTTCTACCAAGGTTTTGGTTCAAAGTTTTGTTTTTTTTTTTAATATTTTGTTACATCCCTTCTGTTTACAGAAATATCCCAGTTTGGAATAGGGAAGAATCTAAGGCTCTTTTTAATGAAGAGTAAAGCAATTTCTGCACGGAGAAGCATTCTTCCTCTCTCAGCCCTACACATACTTACCGCCCATGTTTTACCCATTAAGGCACTTCCAAGCCCCTTGGCCCTACATGTGCACACATACAGCCCTACGTGTGCAGTTATTCAAGCAGTGTATGCATGAATCATGCAGAGCTTGGGTTTTATTTGGGAATCTTCAGTGCTCTCTGTGTTTTACCATCATCAGTTTGTGCACAGCCCATTGTAGGTGAGGACTGTGTTGGTATCTACTGAGCTTTAGGAGAAGCAACATCAGTCCTACTTATTTATGCTCTAGGACATCTTCCCACTGTAGCTTTTATCCCTGGTTTGGTTTCCCTGCTGTCATGGCAGGAAGGACTCCATGATAAATGATTAAACAGAAATGGTTGCTTATCCCCAAATTCCCAAGCCGCGAAAATATGCGGAAGCAATTGTCTGTGACCTGTCACTTCCCTTATGTCTGTGTGCTGCCATGAATGAGACCGTGCTGGGTCTTAGACTGACATGAACGTTATTTCGTATACCCAGTCAGGAAATTTGGGTCACTTACCTGTAATAGGCTTCTCCACCTCCCTCGAGTGCAACTGTTGAGCTTCCTGAGGAATCTCATGGTGTATCTGAGTATCTCCGTGCCCTTGCAGATTCAGATACCAGCTGGTCCCTCACCCATCGCAGTGATGTTTGCTGCCGATCGCAGAAACCGATGGCAGACAAATTCCGTGCACACGCGGGTTATTCTGTCTTCCTCCTTCTGAAGTGAGCTCCCAAGTTAATTTGTTATCCTGTTTGAAAGTTACAAAGTCTGTTTCCAGCTCTTTGTTCGTTACAAGAATTTCCAGTTCGTTCTTCAACGTGCCCAAATCTCGAGGGTGGCTGGGGAGGAGGCAGCCCCTCGGCACAGGCTGAGCTCCTGCTTATTGCTGCCTTGCAGGATACTCGACTTGCTTCTATAGGAGACAAGGATCTTGTGGCCAGACTCTTAAAGAACATGATCCGTAAGCCAGAGCATCATGCTGTTCTGAGGGAGAAAAGATTGGTTCTATAGGTTTAAATGTATGCCTTAATGAGTATTTATTGGCCGAAAGTGCCAATAAACTCCATGGGTGTCAGTTGTGAGCATTCTATGTGGCACATAGAGGAGGCCCCTAGCTTTGATTCTGGTAGCTGAGAAGAACTTTTAAAGAGCACTTCCCTTTACGTGTGGGGAGAAAACAGTAGCTGGAAAAGGCAATGGATCCCAAGGAGATTATAATTGGTAGGGGATTGAAATCCCATATTAAAATAATTTCCTGGCTGATTCTGATTCAAGACTTAGATTCTACTTTTCTACATGAGCCTTTTGTGGGTAAGTTGGTATATGAGTTAATAAATCAGGTTTACGATTCTCAGTTCATACATTGGCTTAGATCCACTGGCTTCTGTGTACAGAAGAAACTAAACCAACACTAATAGCCTGAGTGAATTTTAGCACTAAGAAAAATTGAATTCTAGGTGGGGGGAAGATTTGGAGCTGGCACTTGGCAGTGGCTGTGTGTGGGGCTGGCCACGTTCAGCTGACAAGCACAGGTTAATGGGCTGAGTTTTGGCAGCAGGCACTTTGGTCTCAGCCCTTATTCTTCAGCTTTTGGGGGTTTTGTTATTAAACTTTTCAACATAAGATTTTTTAAACAAACTTTAAAAACCTCGAAGATGCGTTAGTTTGAAATATGCTTCTCATTGTATTTCATAGAATAATACACAATGAGGAAAGCTAATTATTTTTTTTTCTCTGTTTTAATTTTTCCCACATTATTTTTTCTTTTTTTCTTTTTTAATTGTGATTTGTTTCTGGTTTGGATCAGCCAGGAAATGGAGCATGAAGGAGCCCAAACCAGCAAGCTTTGGGACGCCTTGCAAGTGGAAGTGAACATGGATTGCATTAGAGCAGGGGCTCAGGGTTCACCTCCGGGTAGCACCAACCAGGGCAAATGCTGGGAAATCAGCAGAAATCAGCAGGGCACGTGGCAGAGACCCTGCCCTGCAGGGGAGCACCGTTCTCTGTGATTATTTATTACTGTTTATTAACTACCGTTAAACACAGCTTCAGCCAGTGATACTGCTATCCAAAACCTATTGTAGATTTGTGGGATTGCTGCATCCCTCTGGCCTTGAGGGCAGCCATATCGCTGTGCTGCTACTGTGGCAAAGATGACTTTTGAAATTTCTTCTCCAGTTTCTCTTCCATAGTAACGTGGAGCTCCATGGTGAAGATACCCTTCTTATTCTGGAGCTCCAGCTGTGCTGAGGGGCTCTGCTGGCCATGCTCCATGGTTGCATGGGATGCCCAGGCAGTGAATGTGGGTGATGCCTTGTGCTGTACTTGGGGTCTTGTGCAGAGAAAGATGATGGAGTCACACTGGGAACAAAGGTGTAAAAAATGTGATTTTACGCCCGCCATGAATGCTGGCAGGGCAACAACATGCCTGACGTGGGAGAACGAGGGTAGCATCAAGTTTATCTGGGAAGTCATCGTGCTGGAATTGAACTGAGAAGTAATGTAACCCTGATATTTTTTTTTTAGGTTATGCTTCATCTTCGTGATTAAGTGACTTTTTTCTTTGTTTTTCTTTTGTTTTCCAGGACCTGCAGTAAGTATCGTGGATTTTACTGTTGGATCGACTAAGTTAAGGCTTTCTCCTTCCCCCTCCCCTTCCTTTCTGTGTCATTGCAAAAGCACAGCATTTTTTGGTAGAGGTGTGTCTGGAAGGAAAATTGGTACCAGATGCTGCTGTATTTTTTTCACAATTGTAGACAAATGGTGTGGGGGGAGTTCTAAAACGTTTAACTTGCTGCCCTCGGGGACTTCCAGTAATTTTAAACCCAGCAAATATTCAGAAGGAAGAAAAAAAAAAGAAAGATTTCCCTTTAGAGTTTCTTTACTCAGCTTCTACTGAGCCCGAAGAGCACTATACTAATATTTTAATGTTTTGGTGGGATTTTTAGTTCCAAAGCTCTGCCTTGCTTTTCTTATCTGTTGTGTTTCCATCACTTAACATGGGTTTGGTAGCCTTGCAACGGGGACTGGAGGGAAAGATGCAGCTTGCTTGCTTCTCTTTGAAGTCCTGGGGAGAATAATGAGCATTCCTCCCAGTGCAACCAGAAAATTTATGGGGAATTTGTTGTTTGAAGGGGTAATAGTTGAAAATGTGTCAACTCCTCTTTCCAAATGTTAGACGTGCCTTTCGCTGTGCCACCGCCACTTTCAAATCTGAGGTTACCCTGCTGCTTTTGGAGCAAGAAAAGAACATTCCATTGGGCCCTCCTCGCTGCCGAGGGGTTTTTAAAAAGGATTTATGGGTGTTAGGTGCTTCTGTTTTCTTTCTTTCTTCCCCCAGTGCAGGAGGAGAGGCACAGGCTGTTGGCAGCCATGTGTTTCCCTGTCCATGGTTGCATTAACAGAGACGTTTCTTCACATTGCTCTCATCTCACAGGGCCTCACAGGGTTGGAAAGGGGTCATTTCAGGGAAAATAGCTTGGCTAGCAATTCTTGGGCTAATTAATTTCCAGTTCTGTCCATCTACCTGAAGGCCAAAAGGTGACGAGGAGTTGCACGTGGAGCGTGGGAGCTGTCGCAGCGCTGTGGCTTTGGTTCTCCTGGGATGGACCACGCTGCTGATGGCTTTGGTTAATGGCATTCAGCCGTTGGAAATTTCACTTCTATTTCAAGTTTGTTTTTTAGCCCGAAGAGGGGATTGGGTAAAGTTATTATTGGGCCACGTTTCGAAGGAGCAAATTAGGAAAATTTAAGGCTTAATGGCTTTGACTTGACTGTTCTCAGAGGAGATCTGAACACATTGACTCTAAGTGTCGTGCCAAACATTAGCCGTAAATCCCAGATACTGGCTGGCTCGAGAAAGGCAAACAGATGAATTTTCCTTGTCAGTTTGTGTTCAGAAGTTTAGTCTGACCATGAAATCATTTTCCTGTAAATATTCTGTAATTGAAAACCGCAACACGGCCTCTCTGCCCACACCACAAAAACGATGGGTTTTGGAGATGTTTATGATGGTGTGAAAGGGGCAAGTGCCATCTGAAGGGATCGGCAGAGCCCAGCGTGGATGCGCAGTGCTCAGGGTGCTGGAGCTGAACTCCACTGATATGTCTTTAAGGGACTTTTTCTCTTAATCCAAGTACTTTGGCTTTTAAAGGGGTTGATTTAACCGCTTCTGCACCTGCCATCAGCCCACACGCAGCCAGCCGCGTTGCGCTGCCTCACGTGTGCTGCATGGCGCGCCGTTCGGCAGAGGCAACATATGGAGCACTCTGAGTTTTGCTTTGTTTCTCCTTGCTTTCATTTCCTGGTTCCCACGGCACTACTGAAGTGCAGGCGGAGTGCAGGGGAGATGGAACACAAACAAGGCATTTTTCTCTCCCTTTGCCCTTCCAGAGACGACTCCTGGTTTAGTTCGTTTCAAAAGTAATAATCTTGCAATTTTTAGCTCAAGTAGCATTTTTTCAGAGATTTCTTTAAACATTGTAATAAAAGTCCTAGAACCCACAGAACCACAATATTATTTTATTTCAGCAGCACTGCATTTAGTTCTATTGGTTTCTTCTGTTTCTTGATTTTGGCCATAAGGAATCGATTACATCTTACATGTACAGCATCGCACTGCTGAGGCTGTATCCTCAGTTCTGTTGTTCCCTAGTAGCAGTTGTTCTGGCATTTCATTTTTTGGCTGTCGTAAGCTAGTTGTGTGTACAAAATTATTAGAATTTGTGGTGCAGGATTTGTGGCTGTTGGATGATTGATTGTCCTGTCTTGTGAGTGAGGGGGATTCTGCTCTGCTGTGCTGTAAAACCTCTGTTTCAGAGGGTATTAAAATCACATGCTGGGTAGGAAATTTCTGCCATTGAAGGATAGACTTGCCACATGCATAATTAAACATTTACAGTCTCAGATATTAGCAGACACTTTATGTATTAGCATGCTGACTGGGGAGCTCACCAGCAAGCGAGTTTACAAGTGTTTCCTATTTGTGCGTGTGCTCCAGTGCCATACATCTCTATAAAGACCTCACTGTATGCTTTATCCCAAGGCTGCAATTTGTTAAATAGGTGGTTGTGGAAGCCAGTGTTGTTTCTGGATGAACCAAGAGTGCTGCAGGAGGCATTTGGAGCTGCAGGAGCACTTAGCAAGAAGTGAAAACCATTGTAATGGATAGGAACGGGCTGCCAGAGCTGCTCGTGCTGTAGGAAACGTGTGGAGCTCGCTGCATATCTGAGGCATGCTGACATAATCTATGTTTATAGTAGCATATGACACTGCTGTAGCAGACACATGCCTTACTGCCTGCCTGTGTACCAGCTAATGCTTAACAGCTCCTTCCTGGGAATCTTCCTCGTGTCTGGCTTACAGCAGTCCCTCACTGTGCCACTGGCTCAGCTGGAGCTGTAAATGCCTTTGGGAAAGCAGAAAGGGTGAAGTCCTCTGGTTGAGTTGGGGTTTTCTCTGCTGATCCTACAGGTATTGTTAATGACTTAAGGTCTTTCCCCATAGCATCCACTGCTTTCCACTTCACTGCAAACAGAAGCGAGGTGTAGAGGTGAGCTGGGGGAATCTCAACCTCAAGGAGAGTAATGGATTTGGAAGGGGAAACCTGCACAGGATCAGGTGCCAGGGTAGTTCAGTGCTCAGCAATCACCAACAAAACCTCTCTCTGGTTTTGGGATGGGGCTATGGGTATGTGGCTGGGACTCTATTGTGTGCTTCATGGGCAGCAGGGATGGGAGCAAGCTGGCCAAGCCTTCGGTAAGTAGCTCAAGTAAGGCATGAGGTCAAACTCTGGGGAAAATTGGCTCTAGGCATGACGTTCTTGGGGAAGAAAATTACCCCAAGAGGTTTCTATGGAGGAGTTTGGTCCTAGGGCCAGTGGGGGAGCTGACAGCCCCTGCCCTGCCTGCTGCTATGAGCATTGACTGACCTGATATCTCGCTTGTTCCCCACCACAGGGGCAGTCAGGACGCGATGGTTACCCGGTAACTCCGCTATTCCTTTTGTTTTAATTCTCTTTTGATCTGCACCCTGTCATTCTTTCTGTCTTTGCCATGACACTTGATTTTCTTTGCGTGTCTTGATCTTTTTTTTTTTTTTTTTTTTTTTTTTTTCTCCTTTTTTCTGCACTCTTTGTCAGTGATGGCTTTTAGAGAGATTTGGCCCAAAATCTCAGGAGCCTTTGCAGTGTTCTCTGTTGTTTACAGAGCAAAAGGCTTGAAGTCTTTCATGGTATTACAGAACACTCTTGTGGTATTTGTTATTGCACTCCTGCCTGTTTGCTTTTTTCTCAAGAAGACTGCTAGGAAAACTTGTTCCTTGTTACTGCCACCTCATGCCCTGTCCTGATACCCCTGAGCAGCTGTTAAACGAAACCAATATCTGTTGGATTTTGTGCGTGTGATGGATGGAGAGCTTGAGGAAGGAGGGCTGGAAGGAAAACAAAGCTGATTTCAGTTTCCATTTTCCCCTCCCCGAGGAAGACAGGAACCTTTCTCCAGCAGGCCCAGAGGAGGAGAGGTACACGCAGGTGTGTTAATTTTGCAGAATGAGCAGGAGGACTTTGCAGCAGGCTGGGGCACTGTTGCTTCGGATGGCTCCATCTTCCCCTGGCAGCCATGTTGGAGGCTTGTCATGTCTGTGGGACCTCAGCAGAGCAAGGAGGGCACAGAAACACACGAGTGGAGGTTCAGAGCTGAGCTCGAGATGGGAGACTTTGCTCTAGTTGACCTATGCAATTGTAGTTTTGCGGTGGCTTCCTGCTCTTGCAGGATGTGGCTAACCACTGATGAACAAGCAGTACCCTTGGCTGTGGGCAGGTTTGTCCTCATCTTTATGCTGATGTTATTCTGGCAAAGCGTGTGCCTGCAGTTAGTCGTGGAGTCATGAACATCAGAAATGCTGAGATGAAATAGCAGATTTTCCCTAGCACAGAGCATGCCCCCCAGCCTGCCTGGCAGCCAGCCCCAGCCTTGTGTTGACTCCAGGTCCCGGTGAGGGATTCTGCTGCTGCCCCAGGGCCGGCAGCCACTTCCAGCTCTGCTGCTACATTTGCACTGGGAGAACAGCATTATATCCTTGGAAGGTATTTGCTCCTGTCTCCTTGCTTCCTGGGACCTCTGTTGCGGCGCTACCGGTTTTATTCTGGGCCTTGCAAAATGGTGAGCCAAACACAGTGAACAGTGAATTGCTGGCCTGTGGCTATGCTAAGTAGCTTTATCTAATAAGGAGGTGATAATAATTGTATTTTCAAGGTGTATATGTGGAGGACAAAACAGCATAAATCAGAATTGAGAGTAATTCAGTAGAAGCATGTGGAGAGCCTTTATTACATCCAGGTGCTTGGGCAAACTGATGTAATTATTTAGTTTCCTTCTGGCTGATGAAATGAACTCTGAGCAGGTAAAATTTGAAGGTATATGTAGGCCTCGTCTGGCTGTGATTGCACCTGTACAACAGTGCAGGGCTGGTGGTGGAGGTGAACTGTGTCACAGTGGAGGGTGCACAGGGCTCAGTGGATGTCCTTGTTGGGAGAGCACCATGCTGGGGGCACTGCTGGGGATGGGGCTGGTGGGGAAGGCTGGGCTCTGGCATGGCCACAGATGGCTCTAACGTAGGAAACCTCAGTTGAGCCTTGAGCCCAGTGAGTAGATGCTTTCATAGAATCATGTGGGAATATTGTGCCATCATCTTGGCACCTTCTGATCATTTCTGAAAGTTTTTTTCCCTCTCCCATGCTTTTTGCAGTTCCTTAACAAAATTGCATGAAACTTTGGCTACGGGCAAGTGCAGAAGTAGTGGTGAGTGGAAATGAAATAGTGTTTGGCACCAGAGATGGATGTGGTAACGCTTCCACCTCTTGGATAACAGTTCTTTGATTTTATTTGCAAGTTGCTAGCATTTGAGCAAGGTGCTGAGTGCAAAAGGGAGAGCAGATAGGCTCTCAGGAGGGCTTGAGCCAGTCTGTCAGCTCAGCTGGGCTTTGAGACTCTTAACAGTTAAGCATGAGCCAACAACAACGTGTGTTACCCTAAGTCCCTTCTGGTTTTGAGTGTTGGAATTAAATGAAGTGGAAATAGAGCACGAGCTCTCTGCGGTCGCAGGCTCAAAGTTCAGTAGCTCAAGTTGTTTCTTCTGGTGAGCTGGGACACATTAGCCAGGCACAATCCTGGACAGGAGAAGCCTTCAATGTGCATTAGTGCAGCTACGTGGTGTGGGCTGCATGGAGGGCATGGGAGAGGAGCAACTTCCAGGGCCGTTTTATGTCTCTGGCTATGATGCTCAGCTCCTATTTCACTGTGCCAGCAGTTGCCCTGCTCAGGAATATGTCCAGAATGATGGGGACAGCACTGGGGCTTCAGCTGCACCCACTTTGCGCACAATTGGGTGCTGAGCTCTCCCTGCTGCTCTGGAGGGTGTTGCAGAGCACGGCTGCGGGCAGGACAGCCACTCCTGCTGGTTTGCCTGCATTGTTTCGCTCCGGCACTCCCCTCACCAGCTGTTCTGAAGAGATGCCAGCAGCTTTGTATCAGATTGATGAGGATAATTTGGATGACGCTTTTGGTGTTTGCCAGGAGTGCCCACCCCAAACTTACGTACAGACCCAGAGTCGATTTTGGGTTTTTCCACAGCTGTACTGGAGCAGAGGAAAAGCAGATGTGCACTGCCCCCACACTCTGCTCTGTGCCTGAGCAGGGACCTGTGCTTATCTCACCGTAGGGTCGGTGCGTTGGCACTGGGGGTCATTCATCCTTGTAAAGCCAAGAAGGGAAGAGAGGGGTGGGCTTTGCAAAGGGGTGCATCTGGCTGCCTATGCTAGTGATGTAGACTGCTGTGTTTGGAAAACAGAGACATGAAGACCTGATGGATAGTCTGCTTCCAGTACAGCTCTTCCAAGTGACCTTCTGATGCAGGCAGATCTTCCCATCATGAGATTGTTTAATAGAATCAGATCATCTATGGACGAGAGAAGTGATGGCTGGGAGGTGCCTTCAGCAGCCTGTGCTCATTCCATCCTCCTGCCCCATGTGGGGATGGTTTTCTCCTTGCCTTCAAACCACTCAGCTCTCCTCCTACACAATATTTCTCCTCTTTCCCAGTGAGATGTCATATTTACTGTTCACCAGAAACCATTTCCTTCCCTCTTCCCATCCATCAGAGAGCCTTCTGGAGCCCAACTCTGCTGAAGAGTTTCATCTGCCTCTGCTAACTCATTCCTCCCCAAAGTTGGTCTCCACAACACCACCTAAACGTGACATCCCCAATGGAGAGTTGTCACTTCAAGTGGGAAGAAACCAAAGGAATTAAGTTGATTAATGAGGTGAATTACTTTATGTGCGTGTCTTCATTAATAAAAAGCAGAGCAGGGAATAGGCTTTACAGAAGAAGTGTGATAGGAAACAGAGTTGTCTCTTACTTTATACATTTTCCTTGGAATACTAGCATCTATTTTTAGTTGATCAGAGTGTTACTCATTTGTTTCTTCCAGCGTATAATGTTTGCCTTTGAATTTTGTAAATCATTAATGCGTGTTGCCTGAAAGAGCTTTGGCATTGCTCTGCCCATCTCTTGCAGTGATGGCAGCTCATCAGGGTTGTGGGGGAGGAGAGGGATTCCAGTTCTGCCTGCTGAGAAATCACGCACCTTCTTACTCAAAGTAATTCACTATCCAGTGATACCATCCTTGTCTGCTGATTGATAACTACGCCAACAAGATGAGTAAGCAGAGTTCTGGTAAAGGACAGTGAGTTGTTGGTTGTTTTTAATTACATGCTTTGCAACAGGGGGCTTTTGAACCCTCACTGCATCCTGGCACTTTGTGCTGGGTGAACTTTGAGATTAACACAGACTTTGCTCTATGCTGATGCACCTTGCAGGGAGTAACTGCTAAGTCAAAACTGAGATATTCTTGCACAGGATATTCTCATCTTGGTTTAAGTTGCAGTTGGAGCTAAGTGGCTCAGCATCTTCTGAAACGCTTTTTGGGGAGCTCTGCATAGTGAGCTAAGCACTCAACTGTAGTGCTTGGAGCCAGAAATGAACTTGTAAGGATGACAACCTCTGGTCTTAATTAATTTTCAAGGCAAAAAGTGAAGCCAAATGTTATTTCTGAGCTGATGTCTGGGAGCAGGGCTGGGGGAGCGCTTGCAGAAGGGAAGCTGGCTCCGTATCTCCCAGGACTGCAGCATGGCAGTGCTTTGGTGGCAGCCCCAGACCTTGGCTTCTACTAGTTGAGTTTGGGGTTTCCTCCAGCGAGCAATTAGGAGTTTCAATTAATGTAAATAACTCAGCAGGGGAAAGTCCATGTAAGCTGTTTGTGTGCAACCCATAAACGTGCTTTGAACGCAGGCGAGAAATGAGGAACACGTGCCAAAGCCAACTGCTTGTGGCAGTTCCTCCGTTCTGTCGTGGTCCCTTCGAGTTTACCAAAAAGCTCCAGAGTGTGGATTTAGCCAAGTGTGTTTGGGAACAGCAGTTTAACACTTCAGGAAGACTGCCAGGGGTGGGAGACCATGCTACGTGGTCAGATCCCATGGGTGTAGGAACGAGTGTGTGGATCTCATACTTCTCTTGTGTTGGTTTTTTGTTTGTTTGTTTGTTTAATTTTGTTTTGTTTTTACAATAGGCAGATGGTTTCCAGACCCAGAGTGGTAGCTTGTGTACAGACGTGGAGCTCCTGTATGTTCCATGGGTATTTGGGGTAGTTGTGAATGCCCATATAAAATAACATCATATTTAATGTCTGGCATTGCTAGATATCTCCTAGAACAGTGTTGTGTAATTGGTGTCCATCTCCAAAATGAAGGTTGCCATCAACAAGTTGACTTTTTTGCTTCCTTGGCTAGGTTCGTCAAGTTCATAACTGTTGAACTGTAGTCATTATTCTTAATTGCAGGCTTCAGTCCTATGTTTGTTCTCACGGGCCTCTTTATTCATAAATATTCAAATTTCAGGGTTATCTCCTGTGAATTAAGTCATTTGCGCACATAATTCTCCCAGTAAGACTCCAAAAGACAGAAGTAACAAAAAATTCATTTTACAAGGCAAATTTTGTAGTTTGAGTTTCTTCATTCTAATATCAGTTTTGTGGCCAATACACGTACTGCCTAAAGGGGGTAACTTTAAGCCAGGAAAGCAGATCCAGTCCATTCTCCTGTTGTGTCCATTTACTGTCTCTGTCTGTGGAGACAATGACTTTGTAAAGAACATCTCTTCAGGGCAGCAGTTTGTTTTTCTTTGGATTTAGAGGTAGTTCCTGCACAAGGAAAAATAAAAAGTTGCCTCATCGCATCCAGCAGGGGAATGGCAGATGTATTTGGTTGTCTTCTGGGCTTCCCATTCCTCTTCCAGCACTTCTGGCCAAGCAAAGGTGCCAACAACAACTGTGAGGAGAATTTTTCTGCTTGTATGCAGAAGAAAAGTGAGGAAAACCAAGGAATATGCTCTTTGGCCCAATAGGGGAGGCAGTTCCAATGGAGCCATAGAGCTGGAATTGCAGTAGCAGGTCAAGGATATAAAGATACTGTGAGGTTGAAGTGTTTGCTTGGAATTCTCCAACACAATTGCTTACCAACATCAAAATTTTATTCCCACCACAGAGGCTGTCTCCTTTCTTAGCTGGATGCTAAACACAAAATGTCCAGAACCCAACTGGGCACCAAATGCTTACAAGGAGGAGTTGCACGGCACACATGGAACCCATTTCAACCTCAGAAATTTGAGGGAAGTCAGGGGACTTTCTTCCATAAAAAGCACTTTGTTGTTCTGGAAGCAAACTGGTGCCATGTGATGCACAGATGAGCTCTCACTCCTGACCTGGTGCTCAGCAGCAGATGACACAATCTCGTGCAATTGTGCAAGAGTGTGGAGGAGCAGGAACTGGCCCATGCATCAGGGCAGGCAACTTTAGGGCTTCTCTGCTTCCCTGTGTGCTGGAAGGAGTGGGTGAACCCATGTCTCTCTTGGGACATTTCTTTGTGATTTGTCTAAGCAGGTTCAGGAGTTGAGGCGATGTCTGGTGCTGCGCCTGTGCAGTGATTTGTTTCCATCCCTTTGCGCTGCTTAACATCAAATTTACTTCCAGGCATCTTTAGAAAGATGCCTAGCGAAGCAATGAGGGAGTCCTGTGAGGAGATGGAAGGAGACTTGTGCTGGAGTTCTATCTTAAAGGCAGATACTGAAGGGGAAAAGGTCTCTTACCTCCATAATGAACCCCTGATGAACATTGTTGGTGCATCTGGGAAGGGAGCTGGGAGCAAAGTGCTGCAGTGAGCCTGCGCTGGTGGTGCCCAGAAAGAACTGAACAATGAGTAGGGTCCAGTACTGCTCCAAAAGACCCTCGGAAGAGTGCCAGGGCTGCTTTTTTTTTTTTTTTTTTTTTTTTTCTCTCCTTCTTCCCGTTCTATTTTGTATTTTTGAAGGATTTCAGGAACCCTTGTAAGCACTGATATCCGCACTGGGATCCCCTTGCAGAGGACGTTGGGTGGCAGGCAGCTTGCATGGCACAGCCCAGCCTGCGGGGTGGCAGCTCTCCTGCAGAGCCCCACGCTCTGGTTTGCATTATGGGTGAAGCTCTTAGCACATTGCTGCTCATTTCTGCTTTGTTTCTGTCAAAGAATGGACGTAAGGCTGCCCAGCAATATGAGGACTTTTTAAAAAAAAATTTTAAATAGAACACAATTTTTTTTTGGTTAGTTAACACACGCCTGGCCCTTATCAGGCTGCTGCTCTGCATCCTCTGTCTGAGCCCTCTACTGCGGATTTGCTGCCTTCAGCTGCGGCTGCAGGATGTAGTTCCATCTGAAGCACATTATTAGCAAAGGTTGTTAATTAGCATTCCAACAGATCTCATAGAAGGAACGGCCACAAGGGATCTGTCTGGACTCAGCCATCGCCTGCAGAGGTGTTGTTGGTAACCCTTCCCATGGGCTCCTCACATGTGTGTAAGTGCTGCTGCTTGGAAGGGCCAATGATTCCTGGAGCGGTGGCGGTGGTGGATGGAGCAGAAAGAGGCTCAGCAGCACTCTGTGATCCCAGGCCCTTGGTAATAGTGCTAAAATACTGCTGTGCCCTTTTGTTCTGACAATTTTCTCCTTCTCAAATGTAAGATTTTACTATTCTTCTAAACCACAGAGACAGAGATTGAAGGCAGTCCTTTGAATCCATGAAAATTTGACTGCAGGGTTCCTTCCGACCTCCATGCTAATTTTTAGCAGAGCAGGAAACATTAAAAATAACCATGAGAGAAGATTTCCCAACTCGGAAGGGTTGGCCTTTTAGTAATCTCTGGCTTTGTTTTCACTCGATATTTTGCCCCTAACATTCCTGCAGTATTGCTGAAGCAAACCCATCCCCAACAGCATCAGTGATGGAGGAGGAAGGCAGGAGGTCAGCCTGGCTGGCACCCAGCCTCACCCTGAGCAGAGTAGGGGATGTGCAGGGGAAATGTTCATTATTTAATCCACGAGTGTTTGCTTTTGGGATCAGAGCTTGTAAGCTTGACGTGTTTTCTAATTGTTCCTAAGCCTTTGGTGGCTCTCAGCACTGAGTGAATCAGCTGTCACTGCAAAAGTGAGGTATTTTGGTGCTGTGTCTTGACCCTCCTAAGTTTCTACTGTGAAACAAACATCAAAAATACGTTCTTTAAAACTGTGACAGGGCACTAAAGCTGAAATGTGTGACCAAATCAAGGCAGACAGTGAGAGTGCATGAAGCAGTAGCAAACTGCACTCGTGCTCCGGCATCTCACCTGGCACAGGTCTGTGCTCTCAGCAAGCACATAAATCATGTCTTTGTGTGATGGGTGTTACTGTCTGGGAGTGCAACTGCAGTACCTCTCACCTCTGCTCCTGCTGACCATCTCCTCGCCTCCCATGCTCCAGCCTGGCTCTGGCCAGATGTTGCCGATGTGTTTTCTTTATCAATCTGACAGGAACATTTCCTCCTTTCCCTTCAAATGTTGATGATGTCCTGCAGAGCTATGCTGACCTAGTGCTGAATGCAGGTGGTCCTTACTGGTCTGTGATCAGAAAATGAGATCTGAGTTACTTACCAGCAATCAGTGGCTCCAGTGTTCACTCAGTGGCTGTGCCGGTGCCCAGCTGGGACCACACCAGTGCTGGCTTGCTCAAATTGCTTGGAATTGATGGGTTTTGTCCCACTTTGTCACTGCACTGATGGTTTTGGTCAGATCCACGTTTGAAGAAAAGCTGATGACATTTTTTCTCTACTCAGTCTCAAAGCATCAGGCTTGTTGTAGACAAAATTGTTCATCGTCTCTCAACTTTGTGAGTGTTGAATTATGTAAAGTGTTTTCACTGTGTGATTAGGAGCAGAAGGCTTGTAGTAGAGCATGGGCAAGGACAGGAGTGAAACTTATCCCTGGCAAAAATCGCAGCATAACTCTGCAAGCTTCCTATTGCTTTGGCTCTGTTGTGGGGTGTACGGAACGCTCGCCCTTCTTTTAAGCTCTTTGTTGGTTATTTAAGTGTGGTTTTTGTCCCCTCCAAAATGAAAACTTCTCTAGAGTTCGTTTTTGATTGGAACAGGGAGTTGTTTTTCTGTTCCTTAGTTATCAACTAAACTAAACATTGCTTCATCTTTAATTAAAATGACATGGACCAGAATTCAAGGAAGGGAGAATCATGATCTCAACACTTGGGCGCTTCTGAATGTTGCAGGCTCTCCATGGAGCACACCCACACCTCCAGTGTGGTCTCTTCCTTTACCCCAGCAGCTCCATGACTGCTCGGGGCCTTCTGCCATGGGCTGCTGGCCGGGCAGGTTGGGCTCAGCCCATCAGACCTCAGCCTGAACTGATGAGCGTTTACGAGCCTGACTTACGGCGTTGTCTGCTCAGCGGAGCGGCTGGCCCAGAGCCCCTTTGAAAGCCCAATGGATATTGTTTCTCTTGAGCATTAAATGCTTTCCCTCAAACAAACATTCTTTGAATAGGCTATTGTTTTTCCTTCTGGATGTCCCTTTGTGGACTGATACAAGAATAGCTAGAACCTGATGAATTGCTGTTATAAATTTCTTTTATTTTTTAAATCCGTGGGACTTCTGTTTCGTTGAGAACTTGGATGTGCTGTGAGTTCCCTGCTCAGGTCCCATGTTTTTCCTCTGGAGGTCCCCAGTAGCTGCATTGGGAGATTCAGGTCAAACAACTCCAGCAATTGTATCTTCAGGAGGGAAATTTGGCAGACCTGACACCTTTCCCAATCACTCTGATGTAAAGAAGTGTGGTGAACTAAAGTGCAGAGTGATATCTGTCAGGGAAGGAGTAGTTTGGCTGTGGTACACAAGCCTGTATCAGTGGATGCTGCTAAGTTCGCTCGTATCTTTCATCAACACTTTTGTGTATTGACATTTATATGCTGGTAGTTCCTCATAAATAACATACAGTACGTAGATAATCAGGGCTTGGTAGCTTCCAAAAACTCAGGTGTGCAGGGATGCCTGTTGTTTTCAGGTGAATATCCTTGGCACTGCTCCCCCACCCCTCTGGGTTTGCCTCTCATCCAACAGAGCCATGCAGACCTGGGGTTTAACACTCCAAGCCTGGCAGTACTGCTGCTGCAGGCTGATTTATTCCTTACTCACAGCTGGAACTGGGAGACGGGCACATTATTTTTAATGCAGACTTTAGTTCTCTTACAAATATCTCTCTTTTTTTTTTTTTTTCTTCTGTTTTTTTCTTTTTAATCTCCATTTCAGCATCATAGATTTAAACTAAACTCAGAAAAAGTTCACCCTGAACAGTTCCCTAATACAGAAAACTTTGACTCTTTATTGTTGTGTTATGCAACCATCTAGAGGGTGTGTGCTTCAGTAGGTCCTCCAGGCTGCAAAGCCAAAGATGCTTTGGGGACATCTGGCACAGCCCTGGGTTCTGCCTGGAGCCCTTGTCAGCCTGGGCTGGGGGGTCTGTGGTGCAAGAAGGAGCCTGAGCACTTTGTGGACTTGCAGCCATCGTGTCTTATTTCTTTGGGAAACATTTCCAGGCTGAGTTGTCTATGTGAGGAGAGGCTTTATGAGCCTAGGCTGCAGGTAGAGGAGAGGGAAAATGCAGTTCTCCTCGGATTTACTGTTAAATGTAAATAGCTGCACACATTGATCAACCACATGCTCCTGCAGCAGTGCTAGGAAAGGGAGAGGTGGGTTGGTAGCCCAGCGCTTGGTCCTGCAAATACAGCTGTATTTCCGGTGGAGTGCTGCTGCTGATGGGACAAGCACATAAGATCTGTGGGATGGATGTACTCTTCCTTCCTCACCAGTGAGACACCTGGCCCCATCCATGAGGCTTCCCACTGTGATCTGGGGGGGATGGGTGCTCCCCACAGAGTACAGCAGAGCTTTAGCATGTCCTTTGGAGAAAGCAGAACACCGCATCCTGCTCCAAGCCTGTGGTGAATCGCTCCTGGGACCCCATCAGTTTAACCAAAGCAGTTCTTAGTCCTTAAAAACCTGAGGTAGTCCTGAGTGCTGTGCCAGAGCCGTGTGCCCCTGTCACTAACCCTGTCGCTTCCTTCCTCACCTCTTTGTGCTCTGCAAGTTGTCACCTCTCGCTCAGCTGCTGTGAAACCTTCTTGCTGGATCGCATGCATGAAGGATAAGGTGTATAAGTAACATAGCCAAGGATTGTACAGTATGCGAGTAGAGTCTCTCTCAGAGCATGACTGATACTGCTGTGTTTGTAAATTGTTGGAGTATTTTATTCTTTAATCATATTGTTTCTTCCATCCCTTTTCAGGGTCCCCTTGGTTTGGATGGCAAACCAGTAAGTAGCAGCACCTGCTGAACGTGTCATCTCTTTCTTCACACTGCTGTGCCATGTCTAGGCAGAATCCCAAATGCAACCTGAATCCAGATATTTTCTGTGTGTACAATTGTTTATGGGGCAGATTGCATTTAGAATAATTACACTGTGATCAGTAACACGTGCAAGTTTAAGCTCTGGGCCTGAGTTTTCTTTCTTTTTTTCTCAGAAGCCCTGTGGACACTCAGTGCTCTATGCTTCTCTTGCTAATTTTTACAGTCACACATGCACTGATGGTGTTGGCTGAGCACCGGTCAGTGCTGAGTCTTTTCACTGGAAAACTGCTGCCGGCGTGGCTGCTTCTGGTTTTTGTTTCCCAGTCTCAGTTTGTTCCACGTTCACTAGAGGGCACCATCTGAAATCTTTTCAAGCTTTGGTCCTCGACCAAGTGATTTTTTTTTTTTTTTTTCTAAAGTCGCTCAGTCTTTGTCTGGAATAACTTCTTGACTACCCTAATTTCTAGCCAGCTAGAGAATATTTTGTTATAGCTTTATGTTGTATGTTTTTTCATAGCTGTGGTTGGATTTTTTTTGCTTTTTTTTTATATTGTCTTTGAATTAGCAAAACACCATAATTAAAAGAGTGATGCAAACCTCAGCGCTGCACTCCTTCACCAACAGGGATGCGAGTGGCTGAAGGGGAGGAGGGAGACCTCTGGATGAGCAGCAGGGAGAGCCTGAATGAAAAAGAAAACTTAAGAGTGGCCAAACTCAAACCAGACTGCTCACGATCTCTTCCATAAGAGTGAGCGGCCAGCAGGTTTGCTCAGAGCCAAGCTACCAGCAGGAGGGATGCAGCGCGAGGCTGCAGATGCTCCAGCATCACTGCTGACCTCCTGCCTCCTTCCGTGCCACACTGCTTCCACGCCGTGTGCTGGACTGAGCAAATGATGCTTGATGGTCTTGTGCTTGAAGGATGTAGAGCAGCACATCAAAGCTCTGCGGCTTCTCTTTGGGGCTGCAGTGTGTCTCTGGCTGTATGTCTTACAGAAAGCTGTTTAGAAGGAATATGACTTATGTCTTCAGCGAATAGGCCAAAGAAAGCAGCCCATCCTCCTTGTTTATTTCAAACAGATGTATAATTGTTGTAATGATATGCTGAGCATGTGTTTTTCTAGAAGTGATTTAATACTTCGAGAAATGTCTTGTGTCTATTCGGCATCATCTGCCCCCGAGTGGCTGTCACGCTGCCCAGCCCTTCTCCACTCCTGTGCGCCTGCATAGCAGGCAGACCCCCTTGCTGCTTCCCAGCAGTGTGCTGTTTGTGTCCAGCAACAAACTGCTTAAAGCAATAGTTACATGCCTCAGGTTTGTGAACTGGTGAAAGCAATCGGCTTGGTTTTGATGTTGGGGTAAGAGTGTATGCATTGATACCACTGTTTCTGATTTGTTGTCCTTATGTTTTTTCAGGGGCCTCCAGGACCAAAAGGGGAAAAGGTAAAGACTATATTAGCATGCAGTTAATCAGAAACCGCTGCATGTCCTTGTTTTGCTGTGATTCTTTCTGTTCACTTTGCCCATGCACGTCCCATACAGCATGGCATCGCCACTTGGTTTGGTTCAGCCATAGAGCTGTGTCAGCACAGGAGCTGAAAGGCTGCGGGCTCCATCTCTCTGTTTGCCTGACATCCTCCTGTGAAATTCGAGCAGCCAGGGAATGTCATTACTGTACAGAAAGTGATGTTAGTCCATGCATATGTAGGACATAAGCATTTGCTAGCGGAGCCTTAAAGTTGGAAACAGTCCGTTGTTTCAGATTTATTATGTTTCATCGCCTGCCAGGGCAGAACCATTCCCTATTGTGTTGTCTCCAAGACTTCTCCTCCCTGGTTTTGAATACGTTAAGCAATAGGACCCTTCCCACTTCCCCTGTGTGCTGTTCCCTCGTCCAGCTGACCCCGCGCTCGGTTCCTCGCGTTTGAAATCTGACCTCTAACAGCTGACCTTTGCTGTTCCTCCTGACGCACAGGGTGAAGCAGGGGACATCGGCCCGAGGGTGAGTAGTGACACAGTGTGTTGTTTCACTCCCAATTCTGGTTGGGTTTGGTCACTGTGCAAAGCGTGCAACTCTGTCCACGCGGCGGTTCTGGAAACGCTTTGTTTTGCTGTTGGAGCTCTTCACGTTGTTTCAGTCTAACCATGAGAATGGGGAAAGGAGCTGAAGATCTTTATGGGCCTCATTAAGAGTTTCACGTGCCTTCCTATCCCTCATTCCTTCTTTCCATGTCAGAGATGTTCTCCTCTCAAAGCTGTGCTCCTTGTCTGTTGACATCAAAGTACCAGTACATGATGGAAGTCATAGCTCCCAAGGCAAGGTGCTGTGTTGGGTGGGGTGGAGATCTGTCCCCTCTTGCTGGGAAGAGGGTGATGTGCAGGCAATGCCTAGGCTGCCTGTGATTGAGAATGAAGGCTGTTAAAAGGTGAGGGGGAAATTGTTCTGTCTATAACGTAGATGGAGTTTTCTGCAGAGGGCAGTGGTTAATGTTGGCCAGAGATGCCTCGGGGCCATCTTTCCTTTTTCTGCTTGAGGCTTTTAAGTGCTTTTTGGTGTCATTTTTTTTCCCAAAGCAGCTCCATGGGTGTGTCTGGAAACGTCACCCCTGGGCTTGAAGAGCCCCAAAAATTCCCCAGCCAGATTTATTCCTGTACAGCTGTGGAGGGGTTCAGTGTAAGATCTCAGCCTTGTTCTGAGTACCCACCCCCAAAACAGGCTTTCGAAGACAATTCAGCTGCACATGGCTGTGAGTCTTTGCTCCCTGGCTGGGGCTGTAGGTTATTTCTGTTGGGGAGGGTAGGTATGGGGTCGGTAATTTGCTTGGTGCTGGAGGTGCTCACCAGGCTTTGGAGCTGTCAGGTAAGCAGGGGGCCTGACTGCTGCCTGCAGCCCCCATCCTGCTGCAGAGCAGTGGGCAGAGGCCTGGGCTGGACTTGCAGACATAGACTTGCACCAGCTTTCACAGCAGTGTTTGTCTAATATTTTAATCTACCAATAATTAAGTGCTTATTTTCCCATGGTTGATCTTTGTCCAGATTTTATTTTATTCTTGTGTCATCTTGTTCTTATTTATGCGTATTTTATATGCATATATATTCACATATATATTACACAAGAATAAGAAAAAGGCTGGACCAAGTAGGTCTACCAACCAGTGCCTGGCTGTGAAAATCATGCGGTTCTATCTCCAGCTTTCAGGGCTGGGTTGGATATGAAACTTATTGATACCATCTGGCCCAGATTATTTTTTATTTCGTAGTTTAATCTATCTTCTTCCTTGAGTTTCGGTGGTAGCTTTGTTGAGCTGATTTTGAAAGATGTCACAGCAAGTCATCACATCAACGGGAAGATAAATAACTCTGGCTGTATCCAGCACTGTGTGCTCACAAATGTGTCTATGGGAGGTGGGGCTGGGACAGTGTGTGTCACTGAACACAAGCATGTTATCCCCAGGAATGGCAGATTAAAAGAAAATAGCACTTGGGTTGGTTTTGGAGGGACTGCACGCGATAGAGGTGAGATGAGGATATTGGGGAACAGCTACTGGACGTGTTGGTGTCTGCTGTTGTATCTGTCCCTAATTAATACCTGCCAGCAGCATGGATACGTGGTTATTACACACAGGAGTATGGCTCGTGTCAATACTGGGGGTAAGTTTTGGAGGCAGCAGTTTCTGTTGGGCTGTCCCAGGCAAAACCCAATGGCAAAACTGAGCATTTGAGGGCCTGCAAAGGGTGCTGTGGGACTGTGCCTAACCAGGCAGGGAACAAACATACCCAGCACTGGTGCAATGCCCCTGGGTGCACTGATGGGGAGAAAGTAAGAGCACACGTCCTCTCTGTTCTGGGGAGGAAAGAAGGAGCCAAAGCAGGATGCTGTCAGAGCTGGGACCTCTGTGCCCTGCAATTCATGCTGGTTTCTCTCTTAAACACTTCCTTACACCTCTAAACAGCTTCATAATCCAGGACGGCCGCTCTGGATTTATTACCCTGGCTTAGTTGATCCTGTTCTCACTGGCAATGCAGACGTTTGGACAAATGATGGGATTTGATGAACTTTGCACATCTGGGTTGTGCATGTGACAGTGGTGCCAGATTGGCTCTGAAGGAGAGAAGAGGGGCTTCAACACAAGCTTGTCCTCACGTGTCTTAAAGAATCCCAATATAACTTCTGACAGGCACCACGGGTGGGAGTCACTGGAGGAGGTCAGGTGAAGGAAGAGCAAGGATTGTGAGCTTTGCCAAAATGTCTCAGGCATTTTACTGCTGAGATGAGGCAGCTTGGGGACAACGGCAGTGCAGCATCACCAGCTTTTATCTGGTGTCCAGGTGCCTGGCAAAGGTGACCTGAGGCTGTTGGCTCTCTAGCTTTGCTTCCCAGTGCCTCTGCCTCGTGTTGCAGAGAAAAGGGCCCATGCTCCATAGCCCATGAGGTGCTCTCCTGCTTAATGACCAGGGACTGTCCCAGCAGCATCAGCTTCTGAGCTGTTGTGGAGTTAAACCTAATACAGCTGAACAGCTGTGGGCTCAGCAAGTGAAAAGGGGCTTTTTCGCTCTTTATGCAAAAAGAAAGATGCTTGCTGAGCTCAAATTGCAGGTTAAGAGCTCAGCATGTGGAGTGTCCTGCAGGGCTCACCGTGACAGCCATTGTGGAAATGTACAGATCTTTATAGTATTTACTTATTTTGAATCATGATGTTGAAATAGCTAAATCGCATACTCTGAAGCTGACAAATGTCAGTGTTCATGGTTTCTTTTCTCTGAGGCTGCATTGCTGCGCAAGGTCAGATCCAACAGCCCAAATGCCTCAGGGCCAGTGCAGTTTGGGGCAGCTCTGGCTTACTGTGTGCTCCCCTGGCACCCGCCTCTCTGTAGTCCAGATGTTTGCAGAACCAGAGATGACATCTCTGCATTTCATGGCCCTAGGGGCAATCACCATCCTTAGCAGGGATCATTTAAAATAAAATGTGCAAGGGCTCTGTGACACCATTACTGTGGATGTGTTTCATCTCTGTTTTACCCTTTAGGATTTGGACATTATTCCTTTCCAGAATGGCTGTATTTGAGTGAGGGCTGAGCTAAAGCCTCTCTGCAGAGTGAAAATCCTCTTTCCTGGAGGACGTGCTGCTTGCTTGGTCTCTCCTCTTGCAGTCTTCTGATGGATGAACCCTGGGCTGGATGGTAGAAAAGGGAGCAAGCAAAAACAGCCTGAGAAAGGAAACCTACTGCTTCTCTCTAGATAAGTGGGAAGGCTGAAAGACAATAGCAATGACTACTGACATGGTCTGAATACATTGTTTTTGCATCATATAAATCTGAGAGATTTATCAGCGTTTTGCAGGCTGGTGAATACATCAGTATTCATTTTAGCCTGAAAAAAAAAGATAATATTTGGTCTCGGGAGAAATGCTGGGATAAATCCCATGTGGTTTTTACTGGAAAATGCTCTGCATTCTGAAGAAGAGTCCTGCAGTAGAGAATCGTCCATACCCAGCAGCCCTGAATGTCCTATTGTGCAGTAAGCTCATGAAAGGAGATTTGTTTTGCTGTGTCTACTTACTGATAGTGCATCCAGAATGTTAAAGCCCCCGGTTGTCTATCTAGACCTACTCCTCTTATATCAATTAATTATTGAAAAGAAGTTGTTGTGCATTTTATGGCCTTTCAAACTCGCTCTGTGCTGTGCTTGCATCCTAAATTCTTGCTCTTTCCTCTTCCTCTTCCCCCTGCACTGTGCTAGATGGTTTTCCCTCGCCTCAATCACGGATTTCTGGCTAACGATCAGCTGGTCTTTAGCCGCCGGGTGCTCAAGGTAGACGTATCAAATCTGCTGCCTCTGGTTTGCTGTGTTTGTTTGAGCTGCTTTTGTTCCCTCGTTCTGGCTGATGGCGCACTGGTGCTGTTTGGAATTGTCAGTGGCATGGAGCACTCAGAGGTGCCTGCAAGGAGCAGCTGGGGTGAGCCCTGTCAGAATTCAGGGGGAGTTTTGGCAAAGCAAGGAGACATAAAAGTGATGGTGTTTCAGCATTTGGTCCTTTATGGGAAGCGGGGATCATGCAGCAAACCCTATAAATGTTCATAGAGCGTATGGGCAATGCTGGTATCGAAGTAAAGTGCACTAAAATGCCACTGCCTAAATCCCCGTGCTCTAAATGTGACTTTTTAATTAGGCAAAATTCAGTGGGAGACTCTTGTCAGCATTGGATGCAGCGTTCAGGATTAGCAGATAGGATCTTTGAAAATCACGCGAGTGATTTAGGAGTGCAGATCTCGTTGAAAGGCAGCGGGGTTCGTGCTGCTGAGTCACTTAAGGACTTCTGAAAATCCCACACTTGTCTGTGATTTGAGGGTGGACCACATATTAAATACAGTCCTGTTGGTGCCTCGCTGGTAACCCATCCAGATGTTGCTAAAAGATTTATGGCACAGCCTTTCCATGAGGATTTCCATTGTGTAGCCACATGTCGGAACCACGGTGGCCGGCGGCGGGTTGCAGCGCTCCCCTTGCACAGCATGCACCAAACCTTTGCAATCACAAGGAGAGGCAGTGGCTGCTTTCGTCCCTTGCATCCCAGTAGGATGTCAGCTGAGCTGGATGTTAATATAGGACTTTGGCTGTATTTAAAGTTTACTACTAAGAACTGTTTGTTTTTTTTTTTTTGGGGGGGGGGGCGGGGGGGAGTTTGTTTTTTGTGTGGTCTGCTAAGGTCTGGACTTGTGTGCATGCTCCACGCCAGCATGTTGTTGGGTTTCATTTATTTCTGGGTATGTTGAATTGGTGGATTCTGTGCAGATGGTCACTGGGGAAAGGCTTAATGAGATGAAACCACGTTGGAAGGCATTGAGCAAAATTCCATTTGAGGAACTAGACTCAAAGGTCTTGGAGCAACTCTGAGCTTGCTCTTAGCCTTCCCAATTGGCTGCTGCAATTAACCCCTCTGGGATCATAGAATCATAGAATTGCTCAGGTTGGAAAAGACCTCACAGATCATCGAGTCCAACCACAACCCAACCATACTATCCTCATTCTAACATGGCAGAGATCAAGTTGCCCATGGCCTGGGGATGCAATGCATGTGTTGTGGGCACCCTCTGGTCAATACCAAGCTGCTGTGCTTGCCCGTGCTGCTTCATCTCACCATGTCTGTGTGAACTTCTTCCAGGGTGATCAAGGTCGAGATGGAGCCACTGGCCCCCCTGGTCCACCAGGACCCCCAGGTGCCCGGGGGCCTCCTGGTGACACAGGAAAGGATGGCCCAAGAGGACCTCAAGGCCCCCCTGTAAGGACCAGAGATGTGCAGTGGGCACATGCTGTGTGGTCCCCAGTCTAGTGAGGGAGAGGAGAATTAAGAGCATCCCCTTCCCCATCCCAAGTGCTGTGTCCCCAGTGCTGGTGGCTGCTTGCATTGCAGAGCCTTGGGTCTCGGAGTGAGGAAGCAGAGGGAGGTTTCCATCTTCAGCTCTGGAGAAAAGAGCTGGACCCGGAGCGTGTGTTTGTGGCCACCAGCTGTAATGCAGAAAGCCCAAGGGGGATCCCCTCAGTGATCTGTAGGCATCAGAAGACCTGTTGCAAATCTCCAGATCACTGGCAATACATTTAATAAAGAAATAAGCTGAAACACAGTGCTGTTGGATGGCCTGATCACTGAGTATTGAGAATGAGGAATGAATGACAGGTACTTCCAGGTCTTGTTTCTTTTGTTTCTTTTTTTTTTTTGTAGGGCCTTAAAGGCGAGCCAGGGGACGACGGCCTTGTGGTTAGTATTGCACAAAGGTGTTCCTATTGCACTGCCCAGGACATCCCTCGCTCTGTGTGCTGCTTGCTCTGCACTGGGTGCTTTCATGTCTTTGCATATTGATGCCAAAAATTGTAATGCATAGAACGCACGAGTAAAAATATATATGTGTAACTATTTACTAGTTGTTGTTGGGAGCATGGTTCTATTTATAAGGGAGGATGAAAAGCTGGCATCTGCATCATTTTTTTCATGGGGATGAAAATATTCCTGGACGTGTCTGTATTCTGTTTTGCTCTATAAGTATAACAAACTGATTTTTCATTCCATAGGGTGCCAGGGGACCCCCGGGGCCAAAGGTGGGTGATCAGCATTTTAACAAGAATTCTTGACATATTTCTGTAGAAGAGGAGTAGAAATGCACACACACATTTCACGGTGGAGTTGTTCTCATCCGTATTCATCACATACTGAATTTCTGCACTACTGAATTAACCATTGACTTGAAGTTGTCTGAGTGTGCAACCTACACAGAAAGCACAGCCCCGGCCCTTGGTAAAACCTTGAAATGGGGTGGGGTAGGAGCTGTGGGAGTTAGAGGTCAGCGTGCTGTAGGAATGTGCTTTCTTCCATTTTGGGGGCATAGAGTTGACCAACGCAAGCAACAAATTATTTGAACTTGACAATGTATTTCGAGTATTGGTGTAATTGGCCTTATTTTCTTGTTCCCTAATCTTTCTCCTCTGTGTTTATTGCTTTTGAAGGGCGAGACTGGCATGCAAGGAAAGAAGGTAAAACAGTGACTTTGCTTTACTTTGCTGAGTTCTAGTCTAGGGAAACCGCTTCCAGAGGGTGATGGAGAAGTTGCAGTCCTGGCTGCATGTAGCACCCCAGTGCTGTTCCCCAGGGTCCCTCCAGTGTGCTCCACGAAGAGCTGCGACCGCACAACCCCGAAGTGCAGATGCTGCCATGTCAAAGCATGGCTTTCATTACAGCAAACAGGCCAGAAGCTGCAATCACATCTGCCCTGTAGACAAAAAGAATGAAATGCTGGATGCCAAAACAAAGCAGTAGGTCTGAGTCCTTTTGCTCAAATAATTCGAGCTTGACTGAGAAGCTTTTGGAGGATGTTATCTCCCAAAAGGCCCTGTGGTGGGCTCAGTTTCCTGGGAGAGCCCAGGGAGAGGCATGGCCACACACAGTCTCAGTGTGGTCAATTCTCAGGGGCAGGAGAGGAATTTCCCACACTCAGAAGGACAGATGCTCTGTTTGGGTTGGGTGTCAAAGACTGGGAGATGCACGTGTCCAAGTTTTCTGCTGTTGGCCCTATCGAGGAGTGAATAAATCACTGCCTTCATCTAAAACCAAAGTGCTGACAGGGCCCAATCGTTTCCTCTGGTTGTTTTGCCCCATAACAGACGTAGCCATGTGCATTTTTCAGATGACAATTTGTGTAAAGTTTTGGTAACTGCCCAGCAAAATTAACCTCTTAAGCACCTACAAGACAGTATTACTTCAGGAGAAGAACAAAGCATGACACAGGAAACCCAGAAGATCTCCTGGTGTGCTGGTGGTCACAGTGAAGTCAGTGAGGATGAGGGGTAGTTTGCAAGAGGCCTGTAGGAAATTAACAAGGCTCCCCAATACCCTTTGTGGGTCAAATATATAACTCTGTGGCCATGCCCCATACCTGTGAGCAGAGGAGGCCGACACAGAGCTAGATGGGAGCAGAAGACCATGCTGCAGGTTTTTCCTGGCTTCCTGCAAACCCAAGTAGGGCTCGGATCTGTGCTCAGGTCAATGAGGGTGAATGAAGAGTTGAACCCAGATGGCACATGTGTACAGGCCCTCTGTGTTTCACTTGCTATGTTTTGTTTCATCAGGGTGATGATGGCATCCCAGGGGAACCAGGACTTTCGGGCTCTAAGGTGAGTGTCTGCTCTGTGTCTATCTAATGTGTGTGCTTGGCAGCACCTGTTGTTCTCTGGCTTGCTTGTTGGCACTGCGGTGTGGTTGGGACATGCTGAGAAATACAATTCTGCCTGAATATGGGAAAAGAACAAAAAAGAGAAAGATGTGTAACTCATCCCTCTGCCTTGGTCAGAAAGCCTGGAGTTTACAACTTGTTGGCTGTTGCAGAGAATTGCCATGGAGAGCCTCCACTTGCAGAAACAATTCAAACAGCATTGCTGGCGATGGCCTGGGCTTTGGGATGGGGCATTGTACCTAGTGGGCTCTCAGTTGGGAGCCTTTGGACTGTGGTTGTGGAGCCAACATTGTAGATGAGCACACAACCCACAGCCAAACTGCTGAGCCTGTAAAACTCCCCTTAATCTTGAATGTTCCCCATTTTGCACATAGGCAATGTGATACGTTTTAGGCTGAAAACGGAGCTTTCTTCACTTGTGTTCATAAAAGTAACAATAAAGCAAGAAAACTACAACCTGGAAAAATCTGTTCTGCATCCGAACTATATAGCATTCATCTAAATCATCTTGCTTTCAGGGAGAAAAGGGAAGCACTGGTCTGAAGGGAGAGAATGGCACGGATGGTGTGCCAGGACCCAAGGTGAGTGCCAGCCTGCTGGGGAGGCACTGCATTTTGGTTGGGTTGGTGTCATAAGCCTTTACTGTCTAGAAGTCTCATAAAGTGCCAAAAATGAAACAAATAGGAGATTTTTGTGGAGTATTTTACCCTTTTCTGGCAGCTTAATGAAAGCTGGAGATCCAAAAATCATCTCCTGTAATGTTTTTCGTTGAATTGCCTCCTTTTTCCCCAGATAGCTAAATCTCTGATCACGTTTTGACCTTCATGCATTGATTGTTGTGGTATCGCTTCAAAGTGGAGAGTGCTTATGTGCCTTACTGTTCTACTTATCTTCAGAACTGCAAAGGGATGTAGTAAGACAGTCTTGATATGTTAAGTGGTGATGATATAACATGGACAGCATTCATGAGCCTTTATTCCCTCCTCAGCTGCTTCTTATTTAGTCTGATCTATCCCTGGTCTTTCTGTATTGAGCAGCCATGGCTCCTTGCTAGGCTATACAGGATGCAGAAACGTGGGCTTGGATGACCCTCTCACGTTTTTTGTTTTAAAAACAGGGTAGCAGTGCTTGTTTGTTCCGCCTAGGGTCTGCTGAATTGAAATTTTCCTATGAAGACTTCTTGTGTTTGTGTATTTATTATGTGTTACTATGTCAAGGGCTTTAATATGATTCATGAATAGATTTCCATGGGATGGCAGAAGGGGCAGTTCTGAATCCTGAGCTGAACTCCAGGTCACTGCGGTGGGAATCTTAAAGCCATTCATAACTCACAACTTAAAAAATAATAATAAAAAATAACTGGCACAGACTCCTTCCTTAAAGTCGCCCTCAGAAATGGTTTAAACGTGTTGGCTGAGACTTTCCACATGCAATATTCAGCCTGAAGCAAGAAGCTGCAGCACAAGGAGCCAGAGCTTGGCATGGCGGGAGCAGCAGGCAGCACTTGTGCAAATGGGATGGATGCTTTCCTGCTGCCAGCTAGCTCCTCCAACATCTCTCTGTGCAAAATGCATTTGCTTTGAAGTCAGATCTGTTGGGCTTTTTGTTTGTTTTGTTGTTTTTGTTTTGCTGGGTGCAGCGGTTCCTTGTTGGCACCATACTTTTTGCCTTGAATCTGAAATGCATGCTGGCATCTCGTGCCATTTAGCTTAGTTGTAGGATAAATATTCCACATTTTCCTTGGTGTTTCTGAAACAAAAAATATGATCTGCATTTTCAGGGTGAGCCTGGTGAGAAGGGAGGAGTCGGCTCCATCGGACCCCGGGTATGGATGTTCAGGATTTTCCTTTCAGTGTTCACCATGCCCCAAGCTGCCCCACGCCACCTCCTCCTGTTTAGCGTGTTGTCAAATAGTGTAAGGATCAGTTCCGTGTTAGGAAGTACAGATGGTGTGTATTAAAACAATACCAAATACTGCCCGTGGAGACAGCGCTGGGAAATGTAGTAAAGTCTGATTTTTCTTATCAGCGTGACCATCCTGTCGACATTTTTCCTTTGTTGTAAGAAGCTGTCAGTAGGTTTTCTCAGTGATTTTGATGCACCCCTCTGTTACGTACGTTTGTAGGCTTTTGAGGTTTGGATGGATGACAGCTGTCTATCTAGGAGCTCATTACATTGGTGCCTGGTAATTCCCCCCCAGACACTGGGCTGCTGGGTCCCTGCTGTCACACAGCCTGGTTCTCAGGTGCTGCAAAAACTAAACAGGTTTGTCCTCGGTTGCAGGGTCCCCCTGGCCTGAAAGGGGAACAGGGTGACACGGTGGTGATCGACTACGATGGCCGCATCCTGGATGCACTCAAGGTGAGCTGGTTCCTGGGGGTGGCAGGGAGGGGCTGAAGTCCTATGCTATTTCTCCTTCCTGAGGTCTTAGCGCAGAGCCAGCCCAGAGGGCAGGGTTTATTCCACCCTGTGTGTGGCTTTCACTGCAAATTGTCTCTTGTTTGGATGTCCTTGAAGGCAGTGGGAGGATGGGGTGCAATGCCTGGGTGCTAACCTGCCCCAGCGCCTGCCAGGCCTCTCCCTGCTGCTTGTGTTAGGATAAAAGAAGGCGAACAGAATAAATACTTAATTACAGACACATTTGAGAACCATCCTAATTGTTTTATAACAGGCTGCAGGGATACACAAAGTGGTGGTAATTACCATTTGCCAGATGTCTGCACGGGTTGCTCTGACAGGAGCACGGCATGCAGCTCCGTGAGTGGAGGCTGTGGATGGAGCTCCTTCGGGGCGGCCCCAGCAGATGCAGCAGGGTCCATCTGCAGGACGTCCCTGTGTGAGCATGGGGACATGGCTGAGAGCACAGCACACTGCTCGGCCATAGGCGTTGTGCTTGTTGTTGTCTGTTTGCACGCTTACCATATGTGGGAAGAGAGCTTGGAGAAGTGATTGCTTTACGCAGCTTCCAGTGTGATTAACATGGTAGTGTTTGAAGGACAAAAGGTGCGATACGGGGTTGTTTTTCAGCTGGGAGACTGTGAGTTTGCTGTTTGAGATGACTTGCACCTCGCAACGTAAGGTGTTCTGTGCTCTCTGTACCCAGCAGAATGCAAACAATGCAATCAAATGTGGGACTGTGCTGACACCCCACAGCACCCTGCCTGCTGCATGGCTCGGGGCATGTGTTCTATTTCACCAGCACCCTCAGTGCCAGGGGCTGAGCTCACGGGTGTGTTTGTGCTGGCACTGAGCACACCGTGTGCTCTGTGGAAGGCGAAGCAGTTGCGCTCACACTTCTTCTGTTGGCTGTTTTTTAGGGCTCGCCAGGTCCCCCAGGGCCACCGGGCCCACAGGGAGCTCCAGGCCCCAAGGTAAGGCTGACCGCCAGTGCAGGCTGTGCTGTTGACAGAGCTGGATGTTTATTAGTGGCTCTCATGTCATAAGACTGGGCAAACGTCTGCTAAAACAAGGCAGGACTTGGGGCTTGTATAGTGAAGGAAATTATGCTTCCTTAATGCTTCCTCTAGCTGAAAAAGCAAGTTTTCATACAGCAGCCAAGAAGGGCTCTCCTTTCCTTGGTTCTTGGTCCCCTACAGACACACGTGTCCCAGGAAGGAATCCATCTCTGCCCTACACCTGAGGGCTGAAATCCTGGTTGGTCTGGTACTTTACATGGGGCAGGAGAGAGAAGAAAATGGGGGAAAATGCCTGAGTTGGGTTTGGGAGTGTCACAGGTTGCAGTATGAGCTCGCCTCCTGCCCCACACTGACATGCTGGGGCAGTGCCTGCACCCTGCCACTGTGCCCCTGCTGCACTGCCACTGCCCTTGTTCATAACTGATCACCAGTAACTTACTGTCAGCTATAGTTTTCTTTAAAAGAAGGCTTAATTTGTTTACCAGTGTGTGTCAGCACATGGGAAAGTGCAGGATTTTGGTGCTGCCCAATCTCAGCCCAGGTTGTGCTGGGCCGATGAAGCCCATCAGATCTGGGTGTCATCCTCACCGCTGCTCCTCACACTCTGATGCTCAACCTATAGCCACCATAAATGAGTAACTTCTTTCCTTGCAAAATGTCTTCCTAGGATTATTTACTGATTTAATTTACTGTTGGCTCTGCTTTCTTTGTGTTGCTTCAGGGGGAGCTGGGCCTGCCAGGTCCACCTGGACTGGATGGAGAAAAGGTACACAGCATGGTTGGACTGGGTGGAATGGTGCAGGAGAGCGCTCAGGAGCTGAGTTAGAGAGAACTGACCTGTGTGTCTGTGGTGGCTGCCCCTGTGAAAGCCAACATCAGCCTGCCCCTGCAGCCCTACAACGCTGCACCTCCCTGAGTTAAACACTCAGCTCTGAGCACGCAGATGATGCACTTGTCCACATCTGCTGAGTTAAATGGGCTACTTTTACAAGTTGTGAGACAGTCTCAAATTCTGACGTAAACCTTCCAAAACCTAATTGCTGCATTCTTTGCTGTGGCCAAGCAAAATTCTGCTGTGTCTGCAAAATCAGTATGCGTGAGTTTTAACATTAAAACATGTTTTCACGAGTTGGCGCTGCAATGAGGGGGGGCGGAAAAAGAGCAACACAGCAGAAAGGCAGAAACAGGTTGGTTGGGTGTTGATTTGGTTGGTTCTCTTCAACACTCGTATCTGTGTTCTGTAAAATTCTAGGGTCCCAAAGGAGCTAAGGGTGACCAAGGCAGTGCAGGGGTCACAGGACCGAAAGGAGAGACTGGAGAAATGGGCTTATCAGGTCCACCGGTACGTCTGTGTGCTGCAGTGCATTGATTCCTGCAAGTCTTGGAGTGTGGTTGGGTTTTGTTGAGCTGGGCAGTGGGCTGTCCACACTACACTGCTTCAGGTGGAGGAAGTGGGGACTTGGAGTGTTCCTAACTAATAATGCTGATAGTGGTTTGCTTCAGAATAAATGAAATGTGTGCTCCAGCCTGGGGAAAACCTCCTTTTCTCAAATAGCTCCACAGCTATTGCTGGAGCAAGGGAGGATGGCGTGTAGGGGAAGACAAATGCATTTTTCTCTTGTTCTTTCTGGGAGATGAGACACTTCAGTGCAAAATCCGTATCTTTTAGGGAGCAGATGGGCCAAAAGGAGACAAAGGAGACACTGGATCACCGTGTTTGCAGAACAACCACGTAAGGCACTGACACCACGCAGCCTCTTCCATGAGGCAAGGGCAGGGGAAGTTGGTGTGTGCATCAGTGCAGAGCACAGGACGGACCTTCTGCATGAGAACTTTGGGATGCCTCTAAATGGGGTTTGTGTATTAGGGAAGGTGAGGGAAATGATCAGGCACTGTGTAGGCACTTCGGACTTTGCTTTGGTAATTGAGATGTTGAATGCTATTTTGTTTTGCTCTAAAAACATACTGTGCTTTGTGCTGTTTTATAGGGCTCCTGTTTTTTTTCTTTTTTCACGCTTTGTGCTTAGTATCAAAATTCATAAACTTTTTTTTTAGGTGTTTATTAATGACATATGAGCTCTAATTCTGATTTTTTTTTTTTTCTAAACAAAAAGGCTGGTTTCTTTGTGTCCATATGGAAAATGACCTCATTTTCCATTGAATCTATTTTGCAACTAGCAAATGTACTGAGTAGCATGGCCCACGCCTCTCATTTCTGAGGCCAGCCTGATCTGCGTGCTTACTGAGATCCATTTACCTACTAATTCTACGGGCACCTCTTTGGTTAGCAGATACCTGGATTACCTCTATTAAATTAGAGGGCAGGCTACAGCAATCCTGGGCTGTGTGAGGTTTTCCTGAGCTGCCTGCTTTCTCTGTGTCCCCGTTCCCAGCCCCATTAACGTGCCATTTAATTTCTTTCATGCAGATCATCCCAGAGCCAGGACCGCCCGGGTTGCCCGGCCCCATGGTAGGATGATGGGACACTGGCATGTGCAATAGAACAGAGCTGCAGAGTTATACTATGCAATTAGTGAAAGGAAAGAGGGTGTTTTTGTTCTGTTTAATCTGGGCTGCTGTCAATTTGGGTTCCCCACCACTGTGGTGTTGATATTCCCACAAATTTGCCCGGGTCAGTTTTTTTTGCCATTGATTGCAGCAGGAGAGAATGTGGGCAGTGGTGTGAATACACATAGTCATTTTCAGTGCAGGTTTCTGAGGTGTTTGGTATCTACAGTGTTCCAAAAGGCCGAGAAGCTGCCAAGGGAGTCAGGAAAGCTGGTAGACCTTCACTGGTCCACGGGCACCTCGGGGAGACCACGCAGGGTAATGCTTTACAACCACACAGCGTTTCTGCACTGCTGCACAGCTCTCCCTCCAGAGCTGACTCTTCAGCATTTTATTGTTGCGTGTTACGCAACGCAGCCTTTTACAGTTCCTTCCCACTGATTTGACGTAGGAGAACCAAATAAACTACCACCTGTCTTGAAAAAGAAATATTTAGCTATTGTCAGCCCGTAACTTTAGCAAGAAGCGGTTTGGGAGGCAGACGTAGGGGTTTGTTTTTAAATTCTGCTTTTATAATGCACCATTGTCTTTCCTGTAGGGTCCTCCAGGAATCCAGGGGCCTAAAGTAAGTCCATAAATCAAATGTCACCCACTGTTTCCAGGCTTCCACTGCATTATTTGCAGGACCACAAAGGACTGTCAGCTCTGGGGACTGATTTTTTTTTGTCACAGTTTGTGACAACACATCCCTTGATTGTGTTGTTCAGCAGTTGGTGTTTTTGAAAATAAGCCATTCTTCCTTCCAAATACGTTTTATGATCTTAAATTCACTATGGAGTCCTGTCAGCCTGCAGCACATGCAAGTCTGGGTTTCCAAACCCACATACTGAAACCTTTATTTTCAACTCTTTCTTGTATGGTCTGGTCAAGAGGAGAACATGAACAGCAGCAAGGGTTTGAGCTGCTGGGAGGTGTCCTTGCCACAGCTGTGTTTGGAGTTGGTGCTGCGGGTTTTATGCTTGCACTGCTCTGCCTGAGAGCACAATCCTGCTTTTTTGCACCAGCTTCCCAGCTGAGGCTGTTCCCAAGGCCCACGTGCTGCTTGGCTGATGCCAGTGTTTCATTTCTGCAGGGCTTGGATGGTGCAAAGGGAGAAAAAGGTGACAGCGGTGAGAAGGGGGAGCAAGGCGATGCGGGCCCAGCTGTGAGTTGTTTCCCCACGTCTCACTTCAGACTGTTGGCAGAACCCAGCCTTACAGCAACTTTCCTAATGCTTTTTTTTCTTTCTTTTAACTGCCTTCAAGGGTCTCCCTGGAGCTCCAGGGCTCATTGGCTTACCTGGTACCAAAGGAGAAAAGGTAATCATTGATGTAGGCCTGCGTTAGATCTCATTCTCCCACTGGATCTCCATAGAAGCTAGGTTATTGATGGCCAAAGCTTTTTCCTGGTCAAAGTTGCTCATTTTACCAACGTTCGTCTCCAGAACCTCAGCTCCAAAGAGTTGCTGTTTTTTAGCATCTGTCAGCATTTGATGACAGCAGTTGGGTGTAGTGGTTGCTCCCTGAACAACTTGGGAGCACATCGAGCCCAGACAAGCAATGCTGAGCGCACAGACAGGTGTGCAACCCTCACCATCTCCACCAAACTTAGTATGTCACCAAATGGAAATCTTTGCCTGCTGCACTGAAATCAGTCCAATGTGTCTTGTTTTTGTTTTTACAACTGCAGGGAAAGCCAGGAGAGCCGGGATTAGACGTGAGTATGGAGAAAGTTAATAGTGATGTGTCAGAATGTGAATCACACACATGTGAAGGCCATCAAGATTGCTTGCTGTTCTCACAAATACACATAACTAACACTGCATGGACTGTTCTCCCTTCTCAGGGCACCCACAGAACGATGTCAGTAGGAAGAGGCGTAACTCACAGCAGCAGTTGTTTGGCTGCTCCCACTGCACAGCAGTACTGTGCCACACAGCAGCGTGCTACTGCTCAGCTGAAGGTGCTGGGGGGGGCTTTCTCTTCCAGTTGAGAATACTTGCATTAGATTCAGGAAAACCAAAATCTCTTATAGATGAAATATGAGCAGGAGCTTTCCCAATAAATTTATGAGATACAAAGACAAAAAGGAAGAAAATACCATATTCTTTGCTGGTTGCTTTTGTTGATTTGAGATACTGGGATGTGCACAAAGTAAGCTTACACCGCTTTTCTTTTCCCACCAAAAAAAAAATCCATAACAGGGTTTCCCAGGTCTCAGAGGAGAAAAGGGAGAGAAGAGTGAAAGAGGGGAGAAGGTGAGTGGGGTCATGGCTGTAAGGGTGCTGGTGGGGATGAGCAAGCTGGGGCAGAACTGGCTGCTCCTCTTGTGTCCCGCAGCGTGGGTTCCCCTCCAGCTCCAATGTTTTGTGGTTCACAGCTGTAAGCTTCTCCCTCCTTGGCAGCCTGCAAACGTTGGGGGAGCTGGAGCAGCCTAGCAGCTCCAGGTTGGGAAGAATTGCTAGTTTTGGTTTATAGACCTTGAAACTGGGTCCCAGTCAGGTTTTGTTGCAGGAATCCTTAAATAGACGGGTGCCTGGCTGGTGCCATGCTGGAAGCTGGTGCTCCAGCAGCGCTGGCAGGGGCTGCCCAACACTCCTTGCTGCCAGATACCAACCTGGTCTCTAGCAGTGACTGGTGACTTAGCCACCCTATTGCTATTATTTTTTATATTATTATTGCTATAAATTATTGCTATCCTGCTTTAACTGAAGACTTTCAGTCATTTAATTGCCCGATTAAGGTTGCACCAGTGCAAACATCCCTACTCTGGCTGCCATGTGGGATGCTGCAGTAACTGTGCAAAGCAAAAACAAGGTGTGTTTCCCCTGCCAGCCACCCCTCTGTTCCTGATACTATTTTCCTTTTGCAACAACAGGGCGAGCGAGGGATACCAGGGAGAAAAGGAGCCAAAGGGCAGAAGGGGGAACCTGGCCCTCCCGGACTGGACCAACCCTGCCCTGTGGTACGTCTTCTGCTTTGCTCATCTGAAGCGTGTGTTGCAAGGACTGAAACGGGATGCAGCTTTGCAGCCCAGGGAAGGGAGGGAGGATTTGGTAGATCTTTAGTTTGCAGTAAATCAGAGCAGATGGTTATTGTTTTCTCACTTTTCTTAATGGTTTGTTTTATCTGCACTGCTGGAAGTTCAGTGCTTGCTTTATGGGCTCCTCACTGGCCAGATGGGAACAAGCCACAGCAGTAAAAATAAAGAATCTTTGTGTAGTGATCTTCTTATTGCAGTCAGGAACAATGGGCTTCAGTAACGCTCTTCAGGAGATAGCGTGCCCTGGTGAAGCTGCCTGCCTAGATTTTGAGTACATTTGCAATTGGGGAGTAACTGTGCAGCGGCTGAGAGGCAATTTGAAAGCCAGGTCAGCTCTTTATCCCATCATCTCCCCAAACTGAGCAGGGACCATGCTGACTCTAGCTCTCCCGCGTGGGGAAGTAGGTTGGTGTTGATAGCATGTTAATACAGCCAAGGCTGTGTGATGTATGAGCCACAAGGCTGCCAAAAAGTGCCTCTGGGATCAGAGACCTCCCGTGTTTCTCAGGCTGAGATAGCAGCTAGCAGCTCAGATCTGTCCTTTCTCAGACACATCCTGGGCTGCTGTTGTGCTGCATGTACACAAACAGCCTTTCCAGAAAACCTGCCTTGATGTTCAGGTCTGAGGAAGCTGGGATTCTCCAGGATGTTTCAAACCTTTGTACGGCTCAGAAAAAAATTCACCCTGGTTGTTTGGCCTGGTAAAATGTACCTCCTTTTACTTTACTGCTGTTCGTTTGATGACTGAAACCAGAGATAGCCATTCCTTAAAATGCTGCGCGGTTTTAGGATGAAAGAATAATTTGTGTCTACTATTGAGGCTGCCCAAATGTGACTATTACATCATAGTTCAGCTGCACTTAACTAGTAGTGCCAGCTCTGCTTTAACTCTCCAAAAACACATTGCTTGTCCAAATGTGTGGCTTTCTCACCTCGCCAGCACAGCTACAGCCATCAAAGCTGTCGCGGAACTCCACCGTACCAGCAAAAATATCCTTCATTCATTGTGCTTTATTTTGCTTGGAGATTGAACGTGAGCTACAAATACTTTGTTTTTGATGGATCACCTTTCCTTTCTCAACATGCTGGATGATTTAACCCTCATCTTTTTCAAATGAGAATCTCTGCTTTGAGTACAGAAGATATTTCCCAGATGACAGTCTGTGTGTCTGTGAGCTCCCCACCATAAAACAACTCCGTTGATTTGCTGTGTCATCAGAAATGGATGCGCAAAGTTCTGAGCCCATTCTTTCTCCTTTCTGCTCAGGCACTGATGTCTGTTCAAGTAACTCCCATGTCCTTTATCGTTCTCAACAAGCAGTTATTTTTTCTTAAACAGGGAGATCGTAGTATTACAGGCAGCAATGGGGACCCAGGTCTGCCAGGCCTGGATGGGGTGAGCGTGCCCTGCCCGCTGGTACAGTACCTGCTCTTCCCTTTCTTGCATGGTTTGTGTGTGTCCTGCTGTGGCCAAGCCCCTTCCTAAGGCATGAATCCCATCAAGGAGAGAAGGAATGCAAAACAGCAGGAACAAGACGCTTCACTTTGACACTCAGAGAAGGACACCACTGGGTTGTGCCTTTTTCCTAGTGCCTTTAAACAAGGAGGGCAGGCCATGGGAGATCGCACAGGGGGCTGTTTGACTCTTTTCAGCAGTGGATCCTAAAACTCAGTTGTTGTTTCTCTGGGTACACGTGGCCCAGTTCGGTTCACCTTGTGGTACCAGCTGGGTGCTGAGCTGCCCCACTGAACAGCCCTAGATGCTGTGACTGGAGGTCGTGGGCCCTTTGGGCATTAAAAGGGCATTTGCTGCATCAGCTCTGCACTGTGGAGCTCAGGTTGAAATCCTCTGATTAGGCAGAGAGGTTCAAGCTCTGCTCGCTGATCCAGAGGGTTCTGCTTGACTAGCTAAAAGAGGTCATTGTTTTATTTTCATTTTTTTAACCATAGAAAATGCTGCATGTTAGATGATTTGCAGTTGTCTTCAGAGAAACAAAAGGGCAGTAAGCTCTTTTTCAAAAAGTTAAATTGCTTTCATATGTGTCAAAGAAACCAATTATTAGCAGCAGGCCTGCTTCAGCTCTTCAGATTTACTCCCCAGAGATGTTATATTTGCTAAGCATGTCCCATCCTAACTGTACAGAATACACAAAGTCAAGCTATAGAGCAGGCACTGTAGGGGCAGAAGGGGATTTCTCCTACAATTGATTACAGTGACCAGTTAATGCAGCAGATGCGCTTTTTCCTGCCTGTGTGTGACGGGTTAATTGTCATTAGTTGTCATTAGCTGTTGCACGCTGCCTTGGGCGGTTGTCCTCCTCCTCCCCCCATTGTAGTCATGGGGGCTACTGGGTTCTCGGTGATTCTGTTCAGTTCTGGGGTGTGAGCCTCAGCTGAGGCTTGTGAAGCACTTTGTGAGCTGACCAGTTGTTCTGGAGTCATTCAAGTGAAGCGTGGTAGAAACGTGGAGCTTGATGATGGCCAAAATGAATATTTTGAGTGTGCATAAGGGAAAAAAGCCTGGGGAAATCAGCCTTGTGACCATCGGTGAGTTGGGATGTGCTCTGACAGACCAGGTCAGGACGTCTCCAGGTGCCAGAACCACTCTGCATGTTGTCCCTGTTACCCTTCACCCCCTGACCACGCCAATAAATGTCAAGGATCAAAATGCTGGCTTGCTGTCAGCAGAAAACTGTATGTGCTTCCAACTACCGTAATGTTATAGGAAAGTCTGAAAATAACTGGACCTGTCACACTAGGAGTAGCTGGAAAGGGTAACCTTACATCACTGCATCTCTTTTATTGGGCATAGGCTATTTTACATATAAAATCAATACAGAATACAAAAAATGTGATGACTGACATTTACAGTAAAAAATGTAAAAATGCGTTTTGACCTCTATTTGCACTAGCAGTTTCTCCACTGCAAACACGTCTTCGTGGCTTCCAACCCCTACTTAACTTGGAGATGGTTCTGAGGGAAGGGTCGGTGCATGTGTGCTCCCTGTAGCTCTACATGCAGCAATTCATGCAATCAGAGATCCAAGAGCCTTAAAAAATCCAGCATCAGAAAAGGCTGAAATAGCTGAAGTCAGCTATGTCTGCTAACGTAGCTTGAAAAGTTGGTCATAAAAAGTCCATTCCTCTGCTGAGGGCTCCTTCCTTGTCAGTGTTTTCCTCCTGGTAAGTAAGCTCTTCCAGCTTTCTCATTTCTGTATACTTCATGCATCTCCATCAGAAAAAGACAAGTCTTTTCACTCCCTTTACACAGCCCACAACCTATCCGATTTCAGTCAGTTCAGCAATTCGAGATTTCTTAAAGAAACTAAGCACTGCAGGATCAAATTGAACACAGAATATCATGAAAAGATATATTAACCCCAACTCAAGAAGCGCATATGAACAAAAGGTACATTTCCACATCATGCTTTCCACAAATAGGTCTGATCACAAAAACGCTACTTTTTAAAGCAGATTCTGAATTAATCGAAGTTCCAGATTTTTATGTGTTCACTTTTGTTGCAAGGAAGTGTCAACTTTTTTTTATCCTGGAGCGTATTTGATTTTGTGCTGTGCACAGACCACACTGCCTGTGTATGTACTGTTGTGTATGTACTGTTGTGCATATACAGTAAGTTGGTTCTGCATGCTCACTGTCTCTTACCGCACTGCTGACGTTTTTATTGTTTCAGGACTGAGCTTTGGGTTTTTGGTTCTGACACTTAAACTGCCATGAACAGAAATGAAATCTGTATATTCTGTTTTGCAGGGACCAGACGGACTGCCAGTAGCAGGATGTTGGCACAAGGTACAGTGAGAGTAATGCCAATACCTCCTCGCGTGGGCCCTGGGGAGCTGTTAGGTGCTGTGCTCCAGCAGTGGGCTGTGTGCCTGCCCAGCAGCGCTGTGCCTTGTGAGAGCAGTGCCCTGCCTGCCTCCATGCCCTGCTCCCCATAGCACACACTGATTTCTGCACAGCTGCAGGGAACGCCACGCCAAAACCTTGCTGAGGCTGAAAAAGCCACCAATTAACAGCAAGCACGTTACTAACTGGTTGCAAACCCTCAGTTAGGACATAAGCATGCCCTTAGCGTGTGAGGTTTTAATTTGGTGCCAAATCATTTGGACATGCTGTTAATATGATAAGGAATCTGACCATCAATCTTGATATTAACAAGATTAGTAATGAAGCATTTCTCTTTGATTAAAATGTTTGTCTGTGTGTTCTTTTGCAGTGATCTCTAAGCATGAAGCACAGTGTGTAAATAATGTGATATATTTTGATCTTTTTGATTTTTGTATAAAAAAAGGAAGAAAACAGCCCTTCAACAGTAATATATTGACCTTTTTTTATACTGGATTCTGTCATTTATGGACTCTGAATATACTGTAAAGCTCTCAAACCCATAAGATACGCATGATAACATCAAGATGTGATAAAGGTACCAATGACACTTGCTGGGAATGACCAGAACTCACTGCTAATGCTGCTGTGTGAACTAACAGCACTGAGACAGCGCGTTGCCCTGTGTGCCTTACCAGCTCCCTGTCCTAACCTGGCTCTCAACTCTATTTGCATTGCACGTGTGTACTCAAAGAGTGAAAAAAACGGGCAGAAAAAGAAGAAAAAGAGGATGCAGCCCTAAGGATGGAAGAAGCTGCTGTATGCCATCTGGTCAAACAAAAGGACTTCAAACCTGCAGAGGAAACAAGGCCAAGCTCCCTCTGTTGCTGCCTGCTGTCGTTGTGACGGAAATAGCAAATCATTGGAAAAAGTAACCTGGACTGCCTGTGGATGTTTTGGCTACTATCAGATAACCTTTGATCTCAAGAGGAAGCACCTCTGGGTCCTGTTCTGTGGTCTGCAGCTGAAGATGTGCCAGCTCTTTGTGAAAGCAGAACTCAAATTCTTTAAGAAACCTCTACTGCAAAATTTCAAAACAAAAACACAGCAATGCTTTCAGAACAGACAGTTGTGGGGCAGGGAGGGACTCTGCTGAAGTCTTCCATTAAGCAAGAGTGTATACTGTTGCTATTGGGGTTCCAAAACTTGGAGTTCGGAGTATTTGTCTTGGTCTGTAGGATTCACTTGCATTTTATTTCCTTGTGTTTGTGTGGTTTGATTGTGATCTGTGTAGCTCTGCACGCTCCTCTTGTCCTCCTCTGTCAGTGCTTTTTTTTTGGTCTCTTTCTTTAACTTATCTCAGGCACATCCATGCAGAGCAAGGTAATGAATCGAAGGACGATTAGGATTTCTATTACATATTGCATTAATGAGGGAAATTTAAAAAGGAAAGAATTGCAAACATCTTATGAGTAACATTTCTTAAGATCTTGGAAAAGCAGGGATTGTGCAGAAAAAAGCTATGAAAAATTATTTTGCAGGAAACACAATGGCTTACAGCCGAGTCTGTTCAGCTCACAATGAAGATCAAGAGGCAGATTCCTTTACAAGGAGGAGATACTTTATAGCAGTAAGTTCTTGAACTGAACAGAGAAAGATGTTCGAAGATGCATCCAATGGCTGAAGTGGAAGCTATGCAAAATCACATAAAACAAGCCATGGCTTTTTATTGGTGAGCCTGGCTAATCCTAACCAGAGTGGTGATGGAATGAATCCCCGTGGCTTTAACGCCTTTCTGATTTCACAGATGGTTTCGGGAGGAAATACCGTAGCCCAATAGAAGTTGCTAGGCTCTGTGTAGGAGGCTCAAGTGAAATTAAGGGCCTGATTTTTGTGCTGACAAGCCAGTTGATACAAGGAGTCATTTTTGGTGCACTGAGTAGATTTGAACCTGTGAGGAGGTTCCTTTGCATCTCAGGGCAGCTGGTGCTGCAGGACCGCTGGGAGGACATGTGGCTGATGGCTCCAGGGGGAACGTGCCCTGCACAGCTCCATCCTAGTGTAAGTAAAGCTAGCCCTGGTGGTGTGAATAGCAGCAGCAATGTGATCGGTGCTCTGCACAGACAGGGTGAGGTTTCTGATGTTTGGTGACTGTGTCCTAGCTGTTCTTGGGCTTATCCTTTCAGTCAGGTGGGAGCATTTGTCATCTGTTAAACGCTGAATTGGACGTTGGCTTGGTCAGTGTGGACACACAAGATTTACAGACATAGGCAGTAATCTGTTGTCTAGCTTTGTTCACTGCCTAGGGCCTACACCTACACGCTGCTTGCTTTGTGGCTATATTTCACATCTTTACCAATTAGTTACTGACCACATTTTCGGTCACTGTACAAATCAAATCAATTCAGATCAACTAACAAATCAAGAAACAAGAATTATGTAACTCAAACAGCAATGAAAATGCATTTTATTTACTTCCATTTTATGACGTTAGCTATTACTTTTGGTGTGAGGGTTTTTAAAGGCGAAAGGAGCTGCTGAAAGAGCTCCCACTGGCTTTTAATGCTTTTGAAAAACCCCTTTGCTGTCCCAAATTAAAGCTAATTCTTCTGTGGAAGGTCGAAGGCAAATCTCTCATTGATGTCACTGGGAAGATCTGTCATTGTTCCCTTAATGTACAGTTGCTCTTCCCATCTCCCCCAGTCATCTCCAAACTAAAGCAGTTCACTACTCCAAACCACACTGTGGGCTTCTACGCTCGGTATCCTGCAGATGTCCTGTTCATGGAACCTCTATCGATATCAATGAGAGTTCAGTCCCCAGAATGACTGCAGAAAGCACAAGAATCTGGAAGTGTCCACAAACAATCTACAATGCAGATAGAAAAGTCTTGTTTTACATATGCTGGCAAAAACTAAACAGCTTTCTATCTAGCTCCTACTCAAAGAAGTTTGATATCACTGAAGCTACAAGACAAGCTAACCTCCAAAGCTTATGAAATTATATTAAAATTTATATTTTCTCTGAGGAAATACCCCCGAAGTCCTATTATCTTCAGGTAAACAAGTCAGTATTCCGTCTTCAACTTGTGGAATATCCAGTGCTTGTAGGCATCAACTGTGACCACTGCCAGGCCTGCAAAACATTGATACAGAATACCAGAACAGTGCTTTACCTATTGCTCTAACCGCTGTGCATGGCCGCCTTCCCCCTCCCAACACAGAGCCTGGTGCCATAGAACCCACGCCATTTGCTCTCAGCAGAGCAGGAGAGCTATTTTTAAAGCCACTGAACTTCTTCACAGGGGTTTTTCGTCCCCATCCCCTCGTAATGTTCCCGTGCCAGCCCAGGAGGAAGGCTGGAAGCAGCATCCTAGCACGGGGCTGTGGCTGATCCATACCCATCAGTGCTGCCACCTCGGCTGACAGACACCGCAGAGGTAATGTTTGAAAATCCCCAGGTTAAGGCCCTCTGCTGGGTTTGTGCTGCACGCTGAATATGGTGCATCCTGCACGTAAAAAGCAGGTCCACCTATGCACAAGTAGCAAGTCTGGTGTGCTCAGGATGCATCAGATATACTGCGTGTGTCTAGACCAGCAGCCTGTGCAAAGCAGCTTCTCTGGTCTGCTATTGCTTGCATTTCCATGGGAAGTGCTGGCAGGGGCAAGTCCTGCAATATGTGGCACCTATCCTCACCAGCTTTGAGGAACTAACCAGTAGGGGGTTATTTAGTTACAGGTCTGCTGGTCCCAGGCAGTCCCAACCATCACCAAAGCAGCTGAAACCTGCGGCAAGCAGAGCTTCAGGGCACAGGGCATGGCACAGATCTCCAGGCACAAATACTGCCGGGGCTGCAGTTGTAACCTGTATTTCTCATCTTTCCTGGTCCTGCACAGGGACCGCTGTGCTTAGCCTGTGCATTCTGAGCTCAGTGTTTCTCGTCCATCGTGCAGCACAAACTCAAAAACCATATTAGAGTAACTGTTCTTTTGCACTGACTGCACAGTCTAAGAGGAAATGTATTTAGATCCATGTGCTTCCCATGCACACACATTTAGGGGAGGTTGTTAAACGAAGAGTTGTTTCAGGGCGGTCATGATCTTATTGGGAAGAGTTAAAAAAGGATGTGCTTTGCTCAGCAGATTCATGCCAGATCAGTTGATTATTTTCTCATTCCATATGAAAACGTTTACGTAGGTCTTTGTAGAACACGGAATATGCAAACAGCTCACAAAGATGAATTTTACTTTTGGGCAGTGTTAGTGGTCTCAGTCCAAACTCAGGAATGATCTCAGCCACTCACAGAGCACAGTGCATTTCTCCCCCAGGAATTTTCCCTTTTTTCTGGCTTGAGAGAAGGTAAGAAATATTTACAGGAAATCCAAAATGCAGCTAAGTGCTGCCACTAGATGTCAGTAGCAATAAAGATGATTGACGTGATGAAATGTAGGTCAGCGTGACTGAGCAATTGATTTATCTCAATCAGTGCAGTGGCTGGTGTGTGAGCTTTGTGGATTCGTCGGTGAACAAATATTTGGGTTAAAACGCTTAAAGTTCTTTGTCTTGGGGGGAAATTAAGCCAAGCCAAACTCGCGTTTATCCCAGTTTTCTAGTTTACAGAACATTTAGTGGTCCGATGTAACTGACTTTAGAAGTGTGGTGATTCCCATTAGGCCCAGATAATGCTGTCTGCCTGCTCCCAGGAACAGGACAAGCAGCTGTGAGGTCTGTCTGTGCTCCAGGAATGGTGTTGCTGTGAGTGTGGCCAAGTGCCCAGAGCTCAGCTGTGTCTGCGTTTTGGCGCTCAAAAATGCCCCTGTTTGTAGGTCCAGTCTGGTGCCAGGAGTGTGCTGGCAGCTCCAGCAGTGCCCTTGTCATGGTGTGAGCCTGAGCGGAGGGGCAGGGGGGGTTAATTAGAGTTCTGCAGCTGATCTAATTGCAGGCTGGGCCAGTTAGTTCACCAAAAGTATTTCTCTGGGCTGTGAAACAGGTGGTAGATAAAATCCAGTCTGACTCCAAACTGAAACTGTTTCCAAGACCCAATGCACTGGGATTTTAGCTTAAGAAGAAAAAAGAAAAAAAAAAAAAAAAAAAAAAAAAAAGGCCATATACTTGGTTTTACTGTCACGGGGAAGGCTTGGTTGTATACTCTGCTTCTAATTCTTGCTGTATATATAATGGCAATGAGTTTCTTTTCATACAGATTTTTCTCCTGCATATTTTAAAATAGGAATGTTTCTTATAATGATAACAGACTTCCTAATATGTTTTCTTTTTTAGAAAACCTAAAGTACTTAACTGAGTTGGTTTTTTTTAATCTTCTGTCATTTCCTACATTCTGCGTTTGAAATTAACAAGCTAGCAAACTGTACGTGAGGTTTCAGTGGCTCAAAGCAGCTTATGCAATGATAAAATGTATTCCATGGACAAGGACCCGGGATGCTAGGCTGGCGTTTCTCATGTTATAGTTACCCAGTGCCCAGGAAGCATGCTTCTTTATGAGCTTTCATGTAGGACAGCCTGTCTGCTGGCCTGGGGGCCAGAAGGAATGATTTCAGCCAGCTGTAACACCTAACTTAATTACAATGCTAAAATGCCAGAAAAATCTCAGATTTACTGTAGTGGTAAGCAGCCATCCTTGCTCTCAATGTATGCGTCCTGTGAATTCATAAAGGCATGTGGGAGCATGGCTTTCGGGGGCATTGAATGCTGATTTCATGCTGCCCTCTAGAGGCCATCTTTTTTGAGCAGAAACAAATTCGGTGCTATGATGGGAAACCATCCCTACCCCAGAAATGACAGCCCTGCTCCATAACTGGCTGCATACATAGGCACAGACACACCTTTGCCAGCTGAGGTTCGAATCAATCGCTGCAAAGCAGGAGTGCTTAGACAGAAACTTTCATGTTTCCCAATTCTTGTATTTCCTCTTGGGAAACACAGTCGTTTTCTTTTTAATCCAATTGTTGCCTAGATAATTAATTTGAAGCGTTATGCAAATAAAAGGACGTTGCCAGCCAAGTTTCCATTCTAAACTTTTAGACTGAAAGCTCTGAATTACTTTCCTTACAGACAATAGATTTGTATGAATATATGCAAAAATATTAGTAACAATTCCATGATTAAAAATAAAGTGTCCCCAGGCTGCTTTTCTTGAATTAATACTGTATGTAAGTGGCTGAACCAGGATAGGTTTGGGTCCGACCTACGCCAGCACAGCCAGGCACAGATTTGGTCCCACCATCCTCAGGGTGCAGGAAAGGCCCTGTACTGTACTTGGCCTCACTGCAGGCCCTCAGGTTGACTCATCATGTACTTGTTGGTGTGTTTGGTTGTATAGCCAGGCTTAACCAGGTAGACTGTACAGTGAGATGAAGTATTTTGATGAGATTTGAAGAGGCCTAAGATACTTCAGTGAGACAATCAATGTGGCATACACTGAGCTCAGCAATCTTACGGAACAACGTTTAGGCTTGTTCATAACAGCTGGGGGAGAAAAAAAATAACGTACTGAAGCAAACCAGTGAGTATATAGTTTGTACCTGTGAACTTAACATTGCTTCTCATGTTCTCGAGTGAACCACTGCAGCTTTCCCATGCTTTCATTCATCAGATGGCACACCAGAAAGGCCTGACTGTTGCGTAAGCTGCAGCTAAAGCAAGTGCTGAAAACCTGACACTTGGAAATGAATGGGAGACGGCCTTGATAGACCTTAGGACTCTATACTGCTGCAGAGGGCTTGGGGGAAAACTGCAGGGGAGCTGGGAAACATGAGTTTTCAATGCATAAGAAGTGGCATTATTGACAGCAGAGCAGAATAAGAAATACGTTAACATTTGCGGTTTTCCTATGTCTTAGCACAATTAATCCCGGTTCGCTAAGCTGTGGTAGGAGTCCTCAGTTGCTGTTTCATGGAACAGACACAGTGAACTTGTGTGTCTGTGTGTGGCTTCTTATGTAACGTGGCTGTTAATGAAGATTAAAATGGAAATGTCCCAAGTATCTGAAGTACAGTTCTGTGTACCCAGGAACGTGTGGGTTTTTATGTTCTTTTGAATTGTACGTCTAATTTGTAAAAGCACATTTTACATGAGTTTATGAAGGGGGTGCTTTTCAAATCTGCTTCTCTGCTATGAAATAAAAGTAGGACCTGGTTTTGCAGGTACCCACTGAATTTCCAAAATAGGCAGAAGAGATGGTAAATTGACATTAGTTAGAAAAGGAGCTGGAGTCCTGTTGTGTTTGCTGGCAGTTTCATACATGGAATGCCACGGTATAGGCAATTTCATAACAGAGCAACTCCTGCATTGCTATTTAGCGTTCTTCTTTGGTATCTTACTGAAAACAAAATGCTCAATATGACAAATATTCAACCAGTCAGAACTGAAAGCCACCAGCTCTGCCACGTTATGTTGCTTTGGACATACAGATCTTTTAACACTGGTCTGTCCTCTAGCATTTAGGTGCCATTTCTGAAATGATACAAGTAGAGAAACCGTAGCTGCTGGTATGAAAACCTAACTGAAAATCTGATTTATTTATAACGCAATTGAGAGAAATGTATGCAATATGAGTTTTATCTGTACCCATTTGAAATTATGCTGATAAGGCTTAATCCTCTCCCAAGTTATGCAAGCCTTATTTACAGGAATGGCTGCATTGCTTCGGGGCAGCTGTTGGAGCTGCCAGGGCTGTGTGCAGCACATGTGTCCATGCTAAGCACCCTGAGCAGTAGTTTGTGTGGCTGTATTTACGTGGTATCATATGCAAAGCTGAGGAAGCCTCTGTAAAATGTACCACTTTTAAAATATATATATATATATATACATATAAATATTAAAAAAAAAAAAGTGAGTAACATTTCTATTTGCAACAGTTGTAATTTTTAATTGTGTATGCTATGAAGAGTGTTCTATTTACTCACTGCTTTGGGGAACAACTGTTTTAAAAATGAAGGCATTAATTGACAGTATTTCATATCCGTTGTTTTAACATGTTAAAATGGTTATTAATTAGTCCTGCAGTATGTATTTCTAGCTTAAAGCTGCAATGAACAGCACATCAGCTCGAGACCTCCAAAAACATTTCCTTGTGCTTTCTGTAATAAAAGCAAAGACTTGGTGTTTAGAAATGGTCTCTCTGTACAGGTTGCTTTTACAACTGTGTGAATATGTACAATGAACTCTGCATTTGTAACCAAGAATAAGCAAACTGTAAATGTTCCGGTTGTTATTATAAATAGCTGCAAAGTATCTTAACCAGACAAGAGTTCAAATAAAGATTAATGGCCATTATTCATATTTCTTCTACTGTCTTTCAGTTCATTTCAGCAGTTCAAAATTGACTTACACAACATCTGAGTTTTACCACTGAAGCTCAGTTAGTTCTAAATCTACGGCAATTTGGTTTGGGATTCCCTATATTAACACAAAACTTAAACTGTTCCTGTCTTTACCAAGTAACCGCAACTGAAAATAGTTCTGGTCTGCTGGGTATGTAGTCAGATGGTCTGAGTCCTCTCAGTTGTTATGAGTTTAAAACAAATGAATACAAACACATACTTGAAATGAAAAAATAGAAATTTGGTATCTTTTAGAGTGGAGCATGCCGACGGCTCTGCTGGGGATACAGCACCTACAGCAGCGGAGTGCCAGACATGTGTCTGTCCCTTCTGGTTCTTATCTCTGTGTTTTTCTTTAGGGAATTCCATCCCAACATGACCTGGACCATCTCCTCTCACCTGAGGGCAGCGCTTGGCTTTTATCCCACCCGCTGCCTCTGGGGCAGCTGCAGGGGAGCAGACACAGGAGCTCAACCATACAAGAGGTTGGTTTTACTTTTGCTTAAGGAGCGCGGCGTGTTAAACACAGCAGCTCTAACCCCTAAGCTACCCTCACAAATCACTCTGAGCCTCGTGTGCTACTGCAGCACCGAGCGCTGGTAGAACCTCCCAGAGCGAACAGGACCCACGGCGTGAAGTCACCACTCCCGCTCCTAGAGGAGCCCAGCCGAGCAGACGGAGGGCAGGCCGAGGCACGGGTGAGTTACGCCGCTCCCCTCGGTGCTGCCGAGGGCGGGCTCGGGAGCGGGCGGGGCCGGGGCCGCAGCATCGCCTTGCGGCACGGAGCGCAGTGCCGGCCGGCGGCCCGCAGGGGGAGCGGCGGCGGGGCGGGCGGGCGAGATGCCGCCCTAAGCGGGCTCCTCCCGCCTGGGCCGGGCCGCGGATACGGCGGCCATGAGGCGAGCGCAGCGTTCTCGCCAGGAGACGCTGTCCTTACGGCGGCGGATCATCGGGTAAGTGCCGGCAGCGTCCGTACCGAGAGCGGGGCGCAGAGCGGGGCTGCGAGCGCGGCGCTCCGGGGCTGCGAGCGCTCCCTGCTCTGAATTGTAACTTCGGGAGAGAGACGGTGCTGAGAGCGAGCGGAGCCTGGGCTTTACTCGTATAATTAGCGTTTAAGGAAGGTTATGAAACAAGGCATCGAGAGCCCTCAAAACACGGATGGCACGGCGCGGCTGTTGGAGCTCAGAACTGCTTACAAAGCGATCTTTGGCCGCTTGGCTCTGAGTGAGCAAACCACGCGGCTGCCGAGCGGCTCCTGGTGCTGCTGACACAGAACGAGAGCCCACCTGTCCGAGCTGAAAACGTCAGAATTAACACACTAGAACTAAGCACAAGACTCATCGCCAGGCTTTCAATCACTCGCTTTGTTCCAAACGATTTTAAAAATTCTTGGTTCTGGAGAATGCTACCAGGAACGGCAGCAAGAGCATTTCTGTCTGACCGCAGGAATGTTACATATTTGGAAAGGAAGGCTACCTCCATCTGTACAGCCTCGTGCCGACAGAAAGCAGGCTGGGGTCAGTGCTGCAACCAGATCTGTGCTGGCCGCGCTGAGCCGAAGATACCGCCCTGTTGTAACTCATTTGCTCTGATCCTGGAGATCCAGCCCAGCCTCATTACTGCTTTCTTAGCACAGGCTGAACTATCAGCGTGATTTTACTGACAAACCTGTTCTGACATCCTACTGCCAGTGCATACGGACAGTGTAGGATTCCTGTAGGGGACGGACAGTGAACTACTGTCTTATTTTAACCGACTCTTTTAATTAATTGATATTTCTCAGTATACAGTGTTATGTCCCTTCTATTTTTCTAAGCAATGCTTATTAAATGAGGTATTACAGGTTGGCACTGTCCTTCAGTATCAGTGATATCCTGCAGCTCTCCTTTGGCAGATACGTTGCCCAGACTTTTAAATAAATTACTATTTATAAATTACTTTTAAATAAATTACTCAAGGCTTTCGTTAGCGTTAGTGAAGCTCTGTACAGATGTAAGAATCAGCTGCGCTGTGCCTTCAGCAAGAATACCAGGAGTATAATAAAAGTGATTAATGAGAGACAGGCACAAATAGTTTAAAAAACAGGGAGGGCAGCCAGCATAGACACCAAGGAACTGTAGTTTCAGATGAAACTTCAGAACCAAGTCCTGTCTGTGTGCTGTGGTTGGGGATTGCCAGTGAAGGATTTTTTGTTCAGGAATGGGGTTTTGTGCCTGCAAGCCTAACAAAACTTGGCTATCAAGTCAGAGCACAGACTGTTCTTTTCTCCATCCTAAGCTGTGCTTTTAGGGGCCAGGAGGATGATGTCTTTCTCTTTATTAACTACACTGAGAATATTACTAGATGACTGGGGGACTTCACTAAGGCTTATTTTGCTTTCTGATGCTTTACACAGCTCTTCTTGCAGACTGTTTTATCCTAATGATCCGCTGAAGATTGTAAAGGCAAGAGGCCAGTACATGTATGATGAGAACGGAAGACAATACCTTGACTGCATAAACAACGTTGCTCATGGTAAGTTCAAGTTCTATTGTTCAATACCATGTTTTACTAAGTAGAGCAAGGAACAATCAGTACTCTTTACCACTGTTCCATGGTGTGGGGGGAAGTGGTTGTTTAATTGGAGAAGCTGAAGAAACTTTTACTGAGCCTATGGTTTGAGAAACTTCTGCTCACGTTTGGATTGTGCATCAACATGGTGCTTTCCAGACTTGCTTCCTGTTCTACCTTCACAGAAAAGTTCCTATCTAAACTTCACAGAGCTCTGTGCGAGAAAATTCAGGTCAAAGATCTGACTGTAAAACTAACAAAGGACAGTTTGTTGTACTCACAGATGTCACTAAGGGTGCTACTGAAGGACCACAGCCTGGTGTGGTGCAGTATTGGTGTTTTATGAAGTAGCTGTTTCTTACAGTACTCGAAATTGCTGGTCAGGGCTGACAGTCATACCATATATTACTGTCAATAGGTAATGATAATATATATTGACAATATATAATTATTTGATGGTAAAACTTATCTGTAAATATAGCTATTCAAATGTCTAAATTCAAAGTATACAATTAGATGCTGTTTGTTTCAGTATATCGACTTGCAGTATTTAAACCACCAGCCTTGAAATACAACAACCAATTTAAACCTTTCTGAACAATGGAAGTTTTCCACAAGAGCTTTCAAAGCATACCAGTGTTGTCCTATGCTGATAACACCATTAATGCCTAACTGATCAAAACAAACAACGCTGACAGTAGCTCTGTACTGCTAGGAGAAACATAAGCACAAAGCCATTATGTGCCTGCTAAAAGACACTGTGCATAACAGAGAATTCTCAAACCTCTCCCCTCTCTCTCAGTTGGACATTGTCACCCCGATGTAGTAAAAGCAGCCCACGAGCAAAACCAATTGCTAAATACAAATTCTCGTTATCTTCATGACAACTTGACTGATTATGCAGAGAGACTTTCAGAAAAGCTGCCTGAGAAGTTGTGCACCTTTTATTTCTTGAATTCTGGGTAAGTCAGCTATATCAGAATCGCTACTGTTTTTGCCCTGGTTGTGTACAGACAAGTACAGCAGGCAGCTGCATGCTCTGGAGTGATGACTATATTAAAAAAAAAATGAAAGGAATTGAAAATGTTTGATTATGAAGAAACTGTGATCATTTAGAATATCAGCAGATCTCAAGTTTGTACTCAACCAAGCTCTCTGTCAGAAAACTGAGCTAGTGCTTTATTTGTACAGCTTTTTATTCTAAGGCCTTGGACTACATAAACATAAAGGTTTACTGTATTTGTTTCTGGTCTGACATGTTTTCAAAATTCAGTGTTACAATGCACATTTCTACTTATGGAAGGCTCCTGTATTCCCAAGCAACCTATGCATTAAAAGAAAAAGGAAACTGCTTCCACGTAATGTCTGCAATCCAGCTTTTTAAGGATGGATTCTAATCTGCTACGCAGTTCTACCTAATGAGTACAGAGCATTGCTGATTACTCAGGGCTCTGACAATACCTTGCATCTAGTTCTGTGTTCTCTGCAGGTTTCAAACCTTGGGTATCTGCAATTAAACACCAGTTTTTTCAATTACAGATCTGAGGCTAATGATCTTGCCCTAAGACTGGCACGACAGTTTACAAAGCATGAGGACGTTATAGTTCTAGACCAGTAAGTATGTTGGCAATTTTATCTACTGTAGGTTACAAGGCTCAGTTTATATCTGTGGTCCGAGCACTTGTTACTGCAGGAAGAATGTAGCTAAGAAGTTGAGAGAATTTTCCTCTGCTCAGTATTTGTGAAACCACTCCTAACGTACTGACTGCATTCAGCTGGGGCTCTCCAGCACAGGACAGGCTTTGCCATGCTGAAACAAAGCCAGCACTTTGCTGTCATTTACAGGAGGGGAAACTCTAGATTTGAGGTTTCAAAAACTTGAGTTTGTTTATTCTTAGAAGGCACACACACACACACACACACACACACAAACCCCACAAAGCCAGGTCTGAAGCTGCACAGTGACAGGAAAAAGGGACAGCAGACAGACAGAGAAACCTGAAGAATTCTGATGAGACAGGAAAATGCTCTTTTGCCATAAAGGTGGGTAAATATTAGAGCAGGATGTCCAGAGAAACTGAAAATTCCATTGTTGGAGGATATTCAGAAGCAGGCCAGAAACATCGACTCCTGCAGTCTTTTAATGCTATCTGTGACTTACACTGTTGTAATTCTACTTGCTGGCTCTGGAAAACCAGTGCTAAGGATTGCTGTCTGCCTACATCCCTTAGAAATCCTACAGCTGTTCTCACTAGTAAGTGTATTCCTACCAGGTGATGTAACTCATCTACTCTTTAGATGTCAGTACTGTTAAGCCTAAAGAACTTGTGATAATGAGGAAATTACTATTTAGCTCTGCTGATTGTTTTTTAAGTGCTTACCATGGACATCTGACATCCCTGATTGACATAAGCCCATATAAATTCAGAAATCTAGAAGGACAGAAGGAATGGGTCCACGTGGTATGTACTTCAGCCTGTAACGACTGATTAAATTAAATGAAGACTTATTTATGATTTACCGAACACAGAATGCTGTTCCTTTGCATAGGCTCCTGTTCCAGACACATACAGGGGACTATACAGAGAGGACCATGAAGATCCAGCAACAGCCTATGCTAATGAAGTAGAAAATATTATTAAGCAAGCACATAAGAAAGACAGAAAGGTAAGAAGTGATTTCTTTGACCTTTTGTCTTGCATAAGAGATCAGTACAGGTGCTTGTCAACGCTGACTGTTCACACAACTTCCACACATGTCTCTGTTGTGTTCAGTCATTACGCAGTCCATATGTTTCAGATTGCTGCGTTTTTTGCTGAATCTCTGCCAAGCGTCGGTGGTCAAATCATCCCACCAGAAGGCTACTTCCAGAAGGTTGCAGAGTAAGTAGTCAGGCATTCATTATCTTCACTTGCAAAACATAAAATCTGTCCTACGTACAGATGACAGGAGAATTTCTGTCTCCTGTGGCATATAGCTTTAGATGCATAGGAAAGATGAACGCTTTTACATTAGATAATCCTAGTGGGGCCATGGCCTCTTTTTAAACATTGGTATAGAAGTTTTCCTTCACAAAGTTTGTTTTCAACAAGTTTGCAAATTATTCTGTATGTTGCAAAACAGAAGATACGTTTACTCCCTTCCTAACATATAATCACTGTTATGTTACAGGCACGTGCACAAGGCAGGAGGTGTATTTGTTGCTGACGAAATTCAGGTCGGCTTTGGCAGGGTTGGCAAGCACTTTTGGGCATTCCAACTTCAGGGAGAAGAGTTTGTACCTGACATAGTCACTATGGGGAAACCCATAGGTAATGGGCACCCTATTGCCTGCGTAGCAACAACAAAAGAAATCGCAGAAGCATTTGCAGCCACAGGAGTCGAGTATTTCAACACAGTAAGTAAGAACTGACCACAGTCTGTGTTTTGAGTTTTGTTTTTTTTTAAAAAAACAGCAGTCAGTACTAACATGAGAACCATGGCGTTGGTTTTTAATTAATCTTCATCCCCCGCACACTTACTGCTTATATTAATTGCATCTTTCTGGTACCTGACTTTCTAATTGCTGACTATCAGACATAAATCTTAAGTGTGCTCATGTCATCACTGAGGCTGTGCTTTCATTGACAAGACTGCACGTTTCTTTCCTGAACTCAGTTTGGAGGAAACCCTGTTTCATGTGCCATTGGATTAGCTGTTCTGGATGTGATAGAGAAGGAACAGCTTCAGGTTCATGCCACAGAAGTTGGCAACTTCTTGATGAAGCTACTCGTGGAGCAAAAAATCAAGCACCCCATCATTGGTGATGTCAGGTATCAATGCCTTATTTACATTTTTAGCTGCTTTTTGTTTGGTTTGTTTAGTTTAACATCACCAACTTTAAGAAAACTGTATTTCTATGAAACTGTTCAGAGCTGTGGCATTAGCAAAAAGAAAAACAAAAACCAGCAGTCTACTGTCCATTGGATTAAACCATACTTGAGCTAATCAAAAGTCTGATAAACTTTGCCACTCTAGGCCAGTATAACACTTCTGATCTATCAGTTGTCAAGACAAAAGTTTAAACAAAAGTAGTTTAGTGCACAAAGAACACAATTTGTTACAGAATACTCAGAATGACAGCACAGGACAAGCCCATACCATACTACCCTATTTCTGCAAGATTGCTATACATTTTTTTTTTTTATTTTTTTATTTTTTTAAACAGTAGCCAACAACCATCCCCAATTCTCAGACCTTATTGAGACCAAACCTTAACTGTATCTCTCACTCCTTTAGTTCACTTGCACTTCCTTCTTGTGACACAGACTGACTATTTACATTTCTTTCCAAGAGGTTCTGGCCTATTCATTGGAGTGGACTTAATTAAAGACCAAGCAAAAAGGACCCCAGCCACAGAAGAAGCAGAGTATTTAATAACAAGGTTTGTGTGACAATCACGTGGCTTTTCAGTGTGCTAGACAAACATACAGTTTCAAAGCAGCCTGCCATTCATTAGCTGCTGAAGTACAGCAAATTAGCACCAGGCAGCACTGAAAAGCATTGTCTGGACAGTCACCATTAGGATGTTTTTGAAGTTTTCTGAACTATGTGCAGAAGGTGAAAATAATTCTGTCACCACTCTTCCCAGGCTTAAAGAAGAATATATTCTACTGAGTACAGATGGGCCAGGAAGAAATGTACTTAAATTCAAGCCCCCAATGTGTTTCGCTATGGAGGATGCAAAATTTGTAGTGGACACCATTGACAAGCTTTTAACAGGTAACAGAGGTGAAAAAAAATGCCTTATAGCAGTCACTGTTGGACTGAGCAGCTGAACCTGCTTAACAAAGCCAAAATGACAGACACTAAACACATAGGAAAGCCAATCACTGAGAGTTTAGCCTTCACTTCCAAACAATCCACGTTCTCTAGCAGAACTTTTTACTCCAAGGATGCATGTATGCCTTTTTTTGCTCTGGCAGAGGGTAGTGTTCACTTACAGCAACTGTCAAAGCTAACCAAATTTCATTGGTGAGAGGCATCTTCTAGGTGCATTTGATGCTTTTTATACAACTCCTGCACATTCAGTGTTAAACAGATTAGTCTAAAACTTTGTGTCAACTCCAAGTCTGTTAAATTGTTGCTTGGTGTCCTTCCAGATATGGAAAAAGAACATCTGAACCAGGAGAAAACATCCATTGGCTCAACCTAAGCAGGTATTTATCTATATTCACTCTATATATTACTGTTTAGAAGTTGATGTTTCTAAACATGCTTCACAGGCACTGACCCTGGCAGTAGAGCAGGACTAAGTTTTCTCAGTTGCTTTTACTTGAAATTAGTTCAGAGCTCTTTGGCAGTCTCGAAGCACGCACTACACTTGGCTGCATCTGGAATTCACTGCTATTCCTTCTATTGGTCTGATACTTCTAGTGTAACACTGTTATGAATTCATTTGTTTTCAAGCTAGGTTGAACATATCTCAGAAATGCCTCATGCTGTCACAGCTCTGTGCCAGCTGCTCTTTAGCCTCCAGGCAGAAGCAGCTGTAGCTTCATACGGTGCCTGGTTACAGTCAGATGGATCAGACCTCTCACTAAGTCTTCCTCTAACTGCCCCTAAGAACACGTGCTCCAAAACTGTACATTTGCATGCCACTATTTGGGAACCTCCATTTAATCTCATAGGGATAGTACTGTTTATAGCCCTTCATAAAACTACTGCAGCCCCTGCTTTATTTGAATCACGCAGAATCATTTCAAGCTCGTGGCTGTTGCTTCATGAATTAAGCATCAGCTTACCCCTCTGCCTACCAGGTTTGGGGCTCTAGTAAGACAAATACCTGTTAAGTCTTCCTAACTCTGAGATCTGTTGAGGTCTTTCTGTAGCTTGCAGAACACATCAAGCTACTTTAACACCTTGATAACAACATTTTGAGACACCTGGTACTTCCTTAAACCAACTCCCTACCAGAAGACAACTGAATGTGTCTTTAACCAAGTACCAGTAAAGTTTATGATATGGGGCTATGAATGTAATCACTTGGCCTCAAGCACCATGCTGGAGTCACAGTGCTGTGGCCCTAAGCTAAGGAAATGCAAGTTTCTGGTTCAGAGCAGTATAGCAGGCACAAGAAAAGTGTGTTAATATTTTATTTAGCAAGTTAATAAAAAAGACATACAACTGTTAGTACTATGGATTCTTGAGAACAGAGGGATGACTCACAGAATCAGTTTAACTCAGACACCTAATAACTTAATATGCTTATCTGCAAATCTAAAATAAGCAAAAAAATGCTCCTCTACAGAAAAGCAAGAATGCAAAAAAGCCTCTCACTAAGTACAGTACAACACTTACATTGCATGTAAGTGAAAACGAGGCCATGAAATAGATTTTGCTTTATGATACTTTGTAAGAAAAACATAACATTATTTTCTTTCCATAGGTTTCAAACATGTTTCAAGACCAACTAAGAAAAATTACTCTACTGTGATAATGTACATTTAATCCTCATGTTAGTATGTCTTAGACCAGATAAGACCTTTGATTTTGTTATTTTCAGTTATCTTATTATTAAGTGAAAGCTTTAGGAGAAATAAATATTCAACTGTGGCAGATGTGGGATTGGCTTTTATTTAACAGAGTATCTAAAACTGGTTTTAAAGCAACATCTTTCTAGTAGCTACTATAGACTATGTTTTCCAAACTCCTGCTCTTTCAGGTCATGCCTGTTTAAAAATTAAGATTAAGAGGAGCCAACTGGCTTTTTTTTTTTTTTTTGTTATCTGCTGCTACCAGTGGTAACTCCATTCCTGGAAATGCTTTTCTCAGGCTCCTCTGATCAGTTTCAGGAAGCAGTTTCAAGCTGACGAGTTCCTAGTTAGCACTTTAATCAACAAGCTCCCAATGAGCAGATGAAGTAAAGAGCTTCATCTCATGAGGAACAGACAGCTCAAAGTCACAGCTCCCACAGCTGTTGTTAGGAAATAGTGTCCTCAGGAAATATCCGAGTACAGTTAGTAAATGAACAGTATGTCACAGCCATTTCAGAAACAACTCTGTGTACAAGCCCTTGCTTTCACCTGACAGTAAGATTTTCTTTGCATCACACACCTTTCATGCAAGAAAGGGAAAGCAAGCTCTTCATATAAGTGCTAGTAACCCATTTCTGCCTGAGGCCACACCACCTGTAAAGAATCATAGAATCATTAAGGTTGGAAAAGACCTCTAAGATCATCTAGTCCAACCTCTGAAATGAAGCATTACTTGAGGATCTACTTCCAAAGGGAACCACTAACAGGTTGATAAGATACTGCTAACAAACTAGACAGAAATACAGCAGCAGTATGGTTCTGGCATAACACTGTCCAAATCCCCCTTCAGTGGGCAAGCCACCTGCTAGAAAGGTATTCTAACCCTTAATTCAAAAGAAAAACAAGTAAAAAGATGCAACAGAATAGAGCACTTCACTTGCCAATCTTCAAGAGTAATCCTTCCAAATATTACTTGTTTCAACTGTTTATAGTTTTATATTTTTCAAGTTGGGCACTCTGTTACACACATCAATTATAAAGCTCACCTGCCCACTACCCAACTAAAAGATCTGCTTCACTCTTTTTTACATTCAAGAGCGCAGCTTAAAAGTCTGTAAGACTTGTCTGAGGTTAACTTTATGGTTTTTAATTTCAAGGACAGCCAGCAGGGAGCAGCACGTTGTCATTCCTGTAGGAATTGCTGCTTCCCTCATGGAAAAAAAGAAGTAAAAATCACTATTAACATGGTTTTCTCCTTTCGTAGTTACTTGATTTGGTTCCACTGCTGGTTTGTTGGATCCAATTGTGTGTTAAAAGAAAAATATCAACTTTTGAAGTAAAAAAAAAAAAAAAAAAAACAGATTAACAAAGATTAGAAATTTACTTTGTGCAGCAGTACTTGCTACTTGGAATATTTTTAAGTTCAAGACAGGGACTACTCTGCAACCAGACAAGCAAATCACATAGTAGTTATTTCTTAAAAACTGTGGTAAGCTAATCAATAGAAAGGAAAGAGTATCTCTAGAAAAATAGTTGTATTATTAGATGCACCTTCCTTGTTTTTCCTCCCACAGCTTCAGGTGGAAGTTCTTTACTATGTTTTTGATACACAGTAAGACTGCAAAAAGTGAAGCTTTGCATTCCTAATTTGATGCCTGTCTAACCTGTCTTTCAAGACATATGTACATACTGTTAAGAACTTTAGAAACCTCTGACTCAAGAGGCTGAAACATGAAGGAAGAGCAGCTAGCTTCTTGCATACCTCTTAAGCCTCCTCCTGCAAGGCTGTCTTGCCTGCCAAACCCTACCTGAAACCTAAGCCTTTGGCTCCACCCACAAGAGCCATTACTGCACTTAGTACAACTACCTCTGTACCTGTCTAGAACTTGAGCCACCAGCGCAGCCCCAAAAGCTGGGATCTCCGCCCAGGCTCTCTTCCATAGCCTCTAGGCACAAGTGACTGCAGTTTTCAGCTCTCACTTAACTGCTGAAGTCAACACAACGACCTTCCAACACAGCCCTCTAGTTTCCAGATTAAAAGCAGCAAGCCCAACTCTTCATCTAGCAAGGTACTGCCATGAGCTAAGTTCTGGGAAAAACATACTGCCGTTTTACTAAGATAGAGCTGAAGAATGGCACGAGACACTAGATTACGCCTTTTTTATTTCAAAAGCTAGGATAGCTTCAATATCCATGTCATGGTGAATCAGAACACATGTAAAATACCTTACAATACATTAGATTCCAAAAAGGTACCAAAAAGTACAGTAAAATTAACACTTCCATTACAGGAAATGTATGACACAAAAACAATACAAAATAAAAAGGTGGAAAGTGACACTGGTTCCCTAAAGATGCATCTCTTTCTGTACAACTGGAGTAATGCAGAGTCCATAGTTAACTCCAAGAGGCAGTCCCTAGATGCAGAGCTGCAGCTTTAAGCAGACCCTCAAAATCAGTTTCAGTTTAACCTATTAATAAAATCATTAATTAATATCTTCAGCAAGGCTGAAATTTACACACCACACTGTCTAAACAACTAGTTATCTCTAAGTATTAAACATGTAAAACATTTCCAAGGAGCTCTTCCAAGTAAGATGCACATTTAACAGGCCATAGAAATTTATTGTAAAGTTAAATTTGGTACAGAACTGAAATACCATCTACAGCATTGTATACAAAACCTATGCAGTCATTTTCCAAAAGAGACCATGCCACTGCATACCTGAATAAGTTTGATCAATATGGCTTGTAGTTATTCTGATGGCCACCACGCCTTGGTGTCTTCCCGTAATTTGCACTGCCTTGACCTATGAACAAGAGAACAAATGCATTAAACTGCTAATTAGTTACGCTTGCTTATACCCAATACAGTTCTTTACTTACTGTAATCATAGCCTGGTCCATATCCATAATACCCATATCCTGAATAATCATAGCCTCCATAGCCACCATAACCTTGCTGATAGCCGTATCCTTGATTCCCATAACCCTGGTTCCAGTAATTGCCATAACCTTGATTCCAATTTTGACTTTGAGCTATAGAAGGGAAAACCATCCACAAAATCCCATTTTAGTACACACAGCTTAGTTTGAATGTGTCCATACTAAAGTAGTGTGTGCAATACTTACCACCACCTCTTCCACCTCTGCCTCTTCCTCCATAGCTACCTCTTCCTCCACCACTACTGAACTGTTGCTGCTGGTATACTTCTTTTGGCTGTGCTACCTTTATCTCGCACTGAAATGAAAGAACAAAGAGGAATGTGCTTACTTGTCTTAAAACAGCACTGCTCAAACCTAGCCACCTAGGAAAGCCAGAGGTTATTCTAGAGGCAAAGGTGTTCATGCTGTGCTCCCTGTCACGCAGCCAGTATTACTGCACATCCAGAAGCATCTGATTTATCATGCTGCTCAGGCCAAGGTAAGTCAGTCACTACCTGCCATTCAAGCCAGCTACTGCTATCAGAGTACTTTATGCCACCCCTTCCCCACCATCAGTTTCCTCACAGGAAAGTGGGGAGGTCACCTCAGCATAGCCACTACTGCCTGTAGGGTGGCTACAAGGCTGTCCCCCAATCTGCACAAACTCTAGGACTAAGCTTCTGAACTGCTTTACCTGAGCTGCACTGACTGAAGAGCTACCAACAAGGCTGAAAAATAAGCCATATGAGTTTTCCTGGCAGCCTTCATGCAGCCTGTACTATGAGTATGTTGGAATGTGAAGTACACTTAACCAACAGTTGAAAACATAACTTCTCCAATACTACAAATAATTAAAAACAACTGGAATTAAAAGTTCCAGAACTGGCCCCCAAGCTCTATTTCAAGTTATCAGCCAGCTTCTACTTCCTAGATCTGTGCATGGTTGGAGATGAAGCACTGAGAGGAACACCACCCTGCGATGGTACCTCAGGAAACTTTGCTTAGAATTCTTCACACTGGATCCTGCTTTAAGGTAAGGTGCTGGTTTTATTATCTTATGATAAAAACAAGCCACAGATGCGAGACTTAATGATATGATTTCTCAGTTCTTCTCATACCCAATCCTTTGCCTCTTTCTGAACTTTATGGCTAACTACAGAGTCTGGCAAACCATATGAACAGGTAATGGCCAAAGCTTTACTCTGTGTTGCGTCCAGTAATCTTGTCTTAATCTACATGCAACGCAAGTTACTACGTGGGGCTGTATGAAAAGTTCTGATAGGACTCTGAAGTTAGTGTATGGATGGTTAGCACGGAGCACAAAGCCAAAGAGGAACACCTTCCAGACATCATTTGCCTCCAGTCCTCATAAGCTTGACACCTTAACCTGTATTAGCTACTCCCACAGATAAGCAGCATCAGACAACCAGAGCATCTCACAGTGGTTCTCACAGACAGCTGATGAGGTTCAAGGGGCCCTTCAGCATAAGGCACCAGTAAGCCTTGAATTTATGCAATTACTCTATGATGAAAAATAGAACATGAATCTATTCAGATGGCTTATATCACCATACTGATATATAAACAAGCCAGTTTTTCCATACATATGTAATTATATTAATTAAATCCTTTACTTATTAGTGCCCAGAGCACTTAATAAATATTAAAGCCACAAATACTGGCAAAGAACCTTAGCAGCTTCTGTGGCTGAACACAGCAGAAAATACAGCAAATTGCACGCTATCCTTATTGAATTTTGAGTACTCTGGAATCATAGCTTTACAAAATCTTTTTCAGAGTAAAGACAGTGGTATTCTGCTTAACAGCCTGGTCAAAGATTCACAAATCTAAGTTTCTACCTTGCTTCCACTGACGTTATGGAATTTCTTCTCCAAAACTTTCTTCACTGGATCTTCTTCCTTGAAAGTGATGAACACAAACCCCCTCCTTTTGTTGGTCTTTGGATCCATTGGAAGTTCAATTGCTTCAATCTAAAGACATGAAATACTGTCTTAGGCTCAAATTTTAGCAGAACAATAAAGTGCATAGCATTTGGTATAGTAAAACTGTAAGTTTACCTATATATATTAAGCAACACTGAAGTTGCAGTGTTCTCCCCATAGGAAGCTTAGCTTTCAAACCAGAAGTTTCAACTAACTTTACGAGTCTTAAAAAGAATTTTAACATAAAATAGAATGGTTTGAGTTCAAATGAGCTATCTAACTAGCAACATAAGCATTTAGTGCAATGCCTGCCTTGCTTCAAGATAAGAAGCCTCTGGATCAGTTACAAAAGGCTTGACACATCTGAAATTACTAATAATTGCAAGCTATAGTAATCTAAACAGCAACTGTTAAGTATACTGCATTTCAGTGTTCAGTTAGATAGCATTACACACCTCTCCAAACTCGCCAAAGTATTCCCTGATTTTCTCTTCTGTGGCTTCGGGGTTAAGTCCACCAACAAATATTTTCTTCACTGGATCCTTTTTCATTGCCATGGCCTTCTTGGGGTCAATTAGTCGTCCATCTAGCCTGTGTTCTTTCTGTTCCAGAACCTAAAAGGCAATTTAGTTAGATTAACTTAAGCTAGAAAATTTCCCTCTAATTTAAGAATCTGAGAAATTGAGGACAAAGCTTAAACTCACCTTTTCAACACTCCCAGGTTCTTTGAAGAGTATAAATCCAAAGCCTCTGGATCTCCCTGTGTTGGGGTCCATCTTTATCGTACAGTCAGTTACCTCACCGAACTTGGTGAAGTAGTCTTTCAAGTCTTTTTTGCTTGTATCCCAACTGAGGCCACCAACAAACATTTTCCTGAAATTCCAAAGAGAACAGCTGTTTAGATTCAGGAAGTGCTACCGAAAAGCACATGCAGGAAGATGTTCACAGCAGCACAAGCCTCAGCAGCATTGTCAGAACAGGTCCAACTGTTGAAGGTTAAACACTTTTGCATCTTGTCAAAAACTAACACTACAGGGGCACACGAGGGTTTGTTTGATTTTTTTCTTTTTCCCCTCCCTCTTGAGGGAATTACAGTACACTGAAATTCATGAGATCCTGTGAGAAAAGCAGGAAAAATTGCTTCAAATGCTTCTCACCAGTAACTTCTGTTCTTCCGCTGTCATTTTGTTACTTACAATGAAGCAGTATTGATTATCAATTACTGCCTTTTCCTTTTTGAAAGGAACTGAGGTCACACATACTGCTGTGAAAGCACTCGGGCTAGAAAAGGGCACCAAAATCAAAACACTTAAGATCTGTCTTAATTTGGAGAAATGAATGTAAAAATATTAGCCTTACCACTTAAGAGATATTTAAGAGACATCTGTGACAGCTAAGAACAGTCTCCTACAGACAGGACTTTGGACCTGCCTTAACAAATACACTGTGCACTTCTTCCTGCTCGCTTCCTGAATCTAGTTCCATCTTCATCAGTGTGACAATATTAAGCCAGTCTTTGCTTTCATGGGAGGCCACGATACAGTTCTTCCCTACCCACACTCCCACACAGATTACCTCTAAAGTATCACAAAGAACTATAAACTACTCAAGTGCAATACAGAATTGAAACTAAACAAAACTAAGATCAGTCAACAAGGCACTTTTCAAATGCCTCACTTAAATAATACCATTAATAGCACAACTGTTTTCTATTTTCAGAGTTTCCAAGGTAACAAACCGAGCTTTTAAAAGCATGTGAGCCTTTTTACCTAACTGCAGACTAAAGCAGTTTAAGTTGTCACTACTCTGTTCTGAGGTAACCATGATCTGGCAATAGAAGCTAGCAGCAATTTATAAACTAGCCTACATCTAAGTAAAATTGGCTGTTGGTGTTAATGTATAACTTTAACCTGCCAAAACCAGCATCCATTTAGGATCAAATAGCAACTTGAGAAAAAGATCTGTAAAAGTGATTGATCTGTTTGCTTGACTTTTTTCATTTTACTAGAAAAAACCATATCCTTCACAGGCTAAATCAGTAATTTTTCAGATCCAGCTGCACTCCCAACTAAGTAGTGCAGTTTAGTCTTTAAGGCCTAAGTCACATCCGTGCTTCGTACAGCCCTTAAAATAGAGGCCTGAAAGAGAAGGCCTTCCAGAGTTTAATAAACGTTTCAATAAAGATAAAAGGTAACTTGATGGCTCCATTCTCATTGAAATCGCTTACTGACCAAGCAACCATGCCAAACGTAAACAGACTGACAGTTGTTTTCAGTAGCATGCCCTGGTTTTACCAGATGTTCCTACAGAACAGATCCAAGAGAAATTCAAAGGGGGGATGACAGGAATTCATCTGCAGGCAGCTCAGGCATGCCCTAAGGATGGGACTGCACACAGGTATTGCCAGTGCTAAAATAATCGCTTACCATGGGAGCAGATATCACACTGATTTACAGCCTTCTGGTTTTTAAAGTGGTATGCTCAACATCTACATATATTTCTACACCACAGCACAGAGCTTCTGAAATTAAGATCAATTCTTTGTATTTCACTTCCCCTTCAGCAGCCACACAAACTGGACATTGCACTGCTAATGCAATCTTTTTCTCCCCCTCCCCAGAATACCAACACAAATCAAAGCAATTTTCAGCTGCTAACTGTATTTACTGCCTATGTCCTGAACTCTATCTTGGGCAAGTCTTGTGTACAGGCTGAAAATTTTCACTCAATACAATCCCTATGAATAATTATGCTTTTTTATTATTACTCTTGGTTTCTTTCTCTTTAGAGACTTCAGTTTACAGGTTTGGGTTTGAAATTTGTCATATCCTGTGTGACAAACGGGACAACATCATCCACTTTTCAGGGAATGCTGCACACTAAGGATGTAAAAAGAAAATTCACACAGCTTACACAGGTGTAGGCCTCAATCCTTTAATGCTGTGAAAAAAGGCACATCCGGCCCTAGGCTACAGGAAGCTCGTATAACTCTTACTCCTTCCCTTATAAACAGAAATCTATCGCACTGCTGCAGCTTCAGCTCTGTTCAGCCTCAGGCAAACGACCCTCCGACTCGGGGCCCAGTGACAACAAAGGAAGTTCCAATTAAATATGTGAGCAGCCAGGCTCACAAAGAGTCTGCAGAAACAGGCAGGTAGTTCTCATGCCAAGTATGCATATTCAAAAAGTAAGAAAAGAATCGACTGCGATCGTAAATAAGTTAGTCTCTTCATGTATGAATGTTCCTACTAAAACGCAACAGAACTCCCGAGTCCTCCAGAAAACACTCTTAATAACCAGTTCACTCTTAATAACCAGTTTTCTGACAATGCTGCGAAGACGTAAACCGAAATCACTCTTACTTTTTAATAACACCGCACATCACTTCGCTCGTGCTGCATTTCCCTTCCTTCCTCCCAAAATACTTAAGACTGCCACCGTCAGGTTCCAACCCCCGATATGTCGCACGCCCTACACAAAGCACGCTCGCGTTCTGCCGACGGGCGGGATTTCTCCGCGAAGCCCCTTAAGTTCGCAGCCAGCACCGCGGGCAGCGAGCTGCTCCTTCCCTCCTCCCCTCTGCTTTAAAGCGGCCGAGGCGGGAGGCGCGCCGAGGGAAATCCCTACCATTTTACAGCGCGAGCCGGCGAGGGCCCGCGGCCGCCCCTCCCCCAGCCACCACATGGCGCCAACAAAAGGCAGCTCCAGAACAAAGGGAGCGCTG